>NC_140291.1:1856048-1858548 GCF_964030765.1 Micromesistius poutassou | reverse complement strand
AGACTCTTACCTTAAACACCAGGACCGCAACAGTGAGGAGAGGACCGCAGCCACATGAGGAGAAAGCAGAGGACAAGAGAGAAAATAGAGTGAATATCCAATACATGAAAACAACTAACTTGGCAGTGCTTTGCATTATTAAAAAGATTCAGTTCCTACACAAAAAACGTACACACTTGTACACGTACACACTTGTGTGTACGTACCAACGCCATGTGTACATTACTTGACGTCTATGTTAAAAGCTCAACGACATCAAATTCATTCTCCAGCGTCAAATGTGGACTCGCAGATTATAACTTTATTGTCAAACATGCCACAACATGTAATTGCCCCTTTTAATTCCAACCAATCGTTTTTTATTATCGTTCATCAAACGGGGCATAATAACAAGGCAAAGTAGCCCAAGACATGTGAAACCAGGTCCATGGAGTCACGGTCGACAGCGCTCAGCGCAGCGCCAGCAAACACCATTCTGGAGTCACCCGTTGAGAGATGCTTCATGTTTACGGCTCCTGCCTGCTTGATGCGGCCCTGTTAATGGACTGCGTTTATACAGCGCGTTTCTAACCAGTGGCCACTCAAAGCACACACAATACTGCCTCACATTCACCCATTCATGCACACATTCACACACAGACGGCGGAGTCGACCACGCAAGGCGACAGCCAGCTCGTCGGGGGGGAAGTCGCGGGTGAGGGCGTCTCGCTCAGGGACACCTCGTCACTCGCACGCTAGGAGGAGGAGCCGGGGGATCGAACCAGCCAACCTTCCGGTTACCAGCCAACCCGCTCCACCTCCTGAGCCACATGCCGCCCCTGGCGTGGCCTGTGTGAGCTGGTGCCCACCCAGCCTCACCGTGCGCTTGCCATTCCAGAGGAGGTGCCAGGCGGCGTGCAGAGCAGTGTTTGTACGATGATGCAGAGCCAGTAAAACACTTTTAACGACGGGAGTATTAAACAACACGTGTGTGGCATTCACACAGCCTCTCTCTCTCTCTCTCCCTGTTTGTTTTTTTGAGTTTAACAACGAGGAATATATGATGTTTACACGCCAGCTTTGGGAGGAGGGAAAACAAAAGGGGGGCAAAAGCACTCACAGCATGGTCGCAACTTTCCGAAAGGGCAGGAAGTCCGTAACAATAACAGGAATAACTCAGCGCTCATGTGGCATACGCACACACATACGTTAAAGAGAGAGGGGAGATTGGCCTCGAGGGCTGGCTTCCTGCCTCTGGGCTTTGATGGAATCACTCTCCCACAAACCTTTAACTTTACTGAAAACTAATAAAAACAAAAACCTGTGGCTTTTTCTTTCTCAGAGCGGGGCTTTGAACCGTTGTAACAGAGAACAGCTTGGGGAGGAGAACCGAATATTGGATCCAAGCCGCAGAAACGGAACAGCGATTAAAGGTTCTAATTTGGCGGAGGTTGGCAGTGATGTTTCCAGCCCCGTTGTGCTTCACCGCAATCTGCAGAGCTGACGATTCGTACGGAGCGCTGCCGCGCGCCCGGCCACTTGAAACACGATGGTATTTTTATGAAAGCAGTGAATGAATTGCAAAATTCCCCTTCATGGGAATCTGTGAATCGAGTGTGGTGGGAATGAGCTGCTGTGTGGGGGTACAGATGCCTGTGTGTGTTTGAGAAGTGGGTGGATTGTATACGATAGTTTTTACTAGGAGCGTCCTATTCAAACAGAATTACCAAAGCATCTTGATACACTGTTGATACTACTTCTGACAGTCAGCTACTCAACCAGCCGTTCTCTTTAGACGCAGGTGATTAAAACAACATTAGTCCTTTTTATTAGGTGTTAGGTGAGTATCAACATGTGTGCTGTTGGGGAAATTGCTCCAGAACTGGACACACCCAACAAGCCCTTCAACAATAAGCCATCATCTCACCATCACTCTTCCAGTTGGCGCATTGACCGAACTAGTTTAGACTGCAAACGGAAATCCCTGAGTTAAAAGGTAAGTCAAGCCTAGGGCTTCCTCAGCCTGGCACTAGAAGAGCCCATTCGCTCTCCTGGGTCTGATTGCAAATGGAAGAACCAAGCCCACCGCCAACACGGCCACAGTGTTCCCACGCTGAGGAGGAACGTCTCCCCGCACGGCTGGCAACCGTAAAACAACACAAAACAACACCATCGCACCAAATCTGAGCAACTGCTTTGTTTCTAACAACAATCTGTTTGTTAAGAACCCGTGAGCCGCGTTTATGAAGCTTGTTAGTTAACTAAGCTTCTTGCATCGATGACACTCTGCCCGAGGTAACCCGAGACCAGATCCAAGATAACCCGCTCTACCTCCTGAGCTAACTCTAGCCCCTAAACATACTCTATCCAATCACAACGCTTACAGAGATGCATAACCAAAACACAAATCCTCCTTGTGTCCTTGTGTTTGCTAACTCGTCCAGTGAGGCAACAATAACAATCCGCTTAGCTCTCCTGGCTAACCGGCGGCGTTGCCACGCACCCTGATGTCAATCTGGCA
>NC_140291.1:1735719-1855848 GCF_964030765.1 Micromesistius poutassou | reverse complement strand
TCTACCCTTAATTGGCCTGTCCCCGTGGACTTTAATTTATATTTAAAACATGTGACTTAACCAAACTTAGTGGCCCAGGAATGTTACCTCACGCAGGCGCCCACCTCTCACTCACGCACGCACACACACGCACACGCACACACACACACACACACACACACACACACTACCACACACACACACACACACACAGATGGTGATGGGCGAGATTATCCTCCAAACAACGCTAATGTGTTTGGATGTGGTGCGAGAAGGCTACAGGCTAATTCACACCATCATGTACAGTAGACTTAAGGTGTATGCATCGGCCCCCTTTCATAATATATCACTGAAGTAAAGTAAACAACGGGGCGAAAACGAGCTGGGATTATGTAACATCTAGCGTCTTTAAAGCAACGGAATCTGGGCTCACCTGAGTCGAAATGGGAGCTGAGAGCGAAACCGGGGCTGAAAAAACAGTGGAGACATGGTAGCCAGGAGCACCAACATCTTCCACGACGTGGAGAGAAGAGCAGCAGCAGCAGAAGCTGGGATGTTGCAGCTGTTTCTATAATTAAACAGAACTAAGCGGCACTATATCTCGAACACAGATCTGTTCCTTCTATCCTCACACCTGACTCCGACGACACGTCAAAAAAAGCCTCCATTGCTTGCGAACGGACAAACAGCCAGGCTGAATGAGAGGAGGTACCAGATACAGGGTACGCGGCTGCATATGTTGTCACGCGGTTAATCTAGAGCGAGTCAATGCATGTCAGCGCCGATGGGATCCGTCGGTCGCCTCTTCTCCGTTTACGCGCGGCGCTGTGTGTACACCGGCGCGTCACTGCAGAGGAGCAGAGGAATCACGTCGTTGATTCGGCGCAAAAGCAGAGAGGCGTCGGGCAGCGTCCGAAGCGCGTCTTCCTCCTTCCTGACAGCGAGCCGAGCTCCTCCTTGACGCGCCGTGCGTGAGTGCAGTGGACGCGAGATGTAGACACGCAGCAGGGGAGAAATCTCGATTACGCGAATTTTCCTCATTGCTTATTGCGCTGAAAACGGGAGCTCTCCGAGTGCTGACTGCCAGAGCGCCATCTTGCTCCAGAATGATCCGGGAGGTGAGCAGCGCTGGCTCTTATCCTGCTGCGGCCCTGCGGGAGAGAGGGCTGCTACTGCTGCTGCTGCTGCTGCTGCTGGGAATGATCTCAGGCGGATTGAGGTCGCTTGTTTTTTGTTGTTTTGTTGGCTGTCCCTTGAAGAGTGGGAACCCTTTCCCCTCTCTGGGAAACGGACTCGGGAGGGCAGACTGTGAATGGTGTTAAACTGATGATTCAGCCTGTAGCCTCCACCTCAACAAGTAGCCCGGAGACATGTGTTTAAAAGGGTTTTCCAGTTTGAACATCAAACAGCGTTTGTGTGTGTGTGTGTGTATTTATTTATTTGTGCATGTGTGTCTACTTGTATGTGTGTCTCTCTTTGTGTGTGTGTGTGTGTGTGTGTGTGTTTATTTGTGCATGTGTGTGGGTGTGTGTCCACTAGTATGTGTGTGTGTGTGTGTGTGTGTGTGTGTGTGTGTGTGTGTGTGTGTGTGTCTGTGTGTGTGTGTGTGCGCACATGTGTGTGTGTGTGTGCGTGTGAGGAGTGCATCCATCCAAACTCACCGTGGGTTCTCAACGCGCTCCACGTCGTCCAGATAAGCGTTGTTCTCCGATGTCTCCGCCGGCCCGACGCTCCCGTCGCCCTCGCGTCAGATAATAATAACACCAACTGATCCCAGAGCTGCACTCCTACTCCTACTCCTACCCACCAGGAAGTCCGTCCCCGAACCAGGAGACACGCAGGGCAGAGGAACCTGTTGGCTGAACCGACAACTCTGCTGTTGGTGGAGTGCACCTCGAAGGAGGAGGCCCCTTCCCCCCCCCCCCCCCCCCCGACAGTACGACATCCATCACCTAGAAAACACCCCCACTCCACCCACACACACACACACACACACACACACCAGCTCCCCTCCTGCGTCTCACTTTCACTGGAATTGGATAGCAGGCAGCAGAGGAGGAGAGAGAGTGGTTGTCCATCGCAGGGTTGTGAACAGTTTCTGTTCTGATAGAGGTACAGATGTACAGAGATAGAGAGACACAGAGCTAGATAGATGGATTGATGTAAATCGAGATAGATATCTAGACGGATGGATAGAGGTACAGTGGTAATGAGACAGAGATGGATGGATGGATAGATAGAAATCTATATATGTAACTAGATGGATGGATAGAGATATACAGAGATGGATGGATATAGAAATCTAGAAAGATATCTAGATTGATGGATGAGAGAGAAACAGAGAAAGATAGATGGATAGATAGAAATCTAGATAGAGATGGATAGATAGAGGTAGAGATAGAGATACAAAGATAGAGAGACACAGAGCTAGATAGCTGGATAGATAGAAATCTAGATGGATAGATAGAGATACAGAGATAAAGAGACACAGAGCTAGATAGATGGATAGATAGAGGTACAGATAGTTAGATCAATAGAGACAGAGAGAGAAATAGTGGTAGCAATATAGATGGATAGATATCTAGATGGATGAGGGACAGATAGTTAGATCGACAGAGACAAAGACAGAGTGAAAGTCAGAGGCACCGAGAGAAATCGATATAGATGGAGAGATAGATAGATAGAGATAGAGAGATAGATAGATAGATAAAATGTGTAGAGATAGATATAGACACGTTATATTTTGGGGAGAGCAATATAGTATAGGTATAGAATAGATAGATATAGCTGTAGATATAGCTATCAAATATAGATATAGAGACTGATAAAGATGTAAAGATAGATAAACATATAAAAACATACATATACAGTATAGATGTATAGATATAGGGATAGCTATACCTATAGATAGAGATACAGGTAAAGCGCAAGAGATGGAGAAATAAAGGGGAGAGTACATGTACATTATGAGTACATCTGTCCAGAATACGCTCAGTTCCTTCTGTCAACACACACTCAGTGGACATGCAGCTGAGCGAACGAGCACACACTTTGGTACCCTGGCTTTATATTATATAATGCATCATCAATATTTCATAAACATTACATATTCTGAGTGATTGTCTACGGTGCTGCACAAGGGCATGTTGTTCTGGTGCAGTGATGCGCGTGTGTGCGTGTGCATGCTTGTGCGTGCGCTCGTGCGTGCGTGCGTGTGTGTGTGTTATCCTGGGCAAACCTCTGCAGGGACATCATGCTTAAAGCTTTCACTGAAATGCAATTTCATGAGGAATGCAAATCGCTTCCCCCGTGCTGCCAGGTTACTGTACTGTACTCTGTCTCCTCTTCCTCCTCTACCTCCTCCTCCTCCTTCAACCCTGCCCCTCCAACCCTACCCCTCCTCCTCCCCCTCTACCTCCTCCAACCCTACTTCTCCTCCTCCTCCTCTTCTACCTACTCCAACCCTACTCGTCCTCCTCCTCCTCCTGCTCCCCTGGTGAGCATCAGTGCAGACCTGGAGATGAATGAGATGAATGATATATATGAATGATATACACTCGGCTCGTCATCCATCACCTTGAGAGTCCTGTCTCTACACCCGTGCACTTTCTCAACAACGCCATAAACTGATTCACTTTGTTCAGACTGTGTTCTGTGGCCGCTGTGCCTCTGCCACCACGGCTATACCACGGCTGTATACTTCTATACAGTTGATATATCTGACTTTATATATATCCGTGACCGGAAGCTGGTTACGGTTCACCACCTTATCATCCGTTTGACGCGTACCCCGTTTCTGTCACGGTTCTGCTCTGTCCCCTTCCTTCCGTCTCTTATTTGTCGGCCCTGATCACTTCATAATCCCCTCCTCCCTCTGATAGGTTGTGTTGTATTGTGTGTCTGCCGTTGCCCTGGCAACAGAAAGGAGCGATGGATAAGACGGATGGCTGAGGGTGAAGCGCCGACGGGGAGGAGATTGTGTTTGACGTCCCGGTCGCTCGAGTCCATCAATCGTGCCGGGTTTCTGTTAAAACATCAGGTTGTTTTTAAAGGTGTCCTCATCCCCATTAAAATGGAAGTGCAACGGCCCTAACGTAAGATGAAATAACAGATGAAATCATGTGCTACGTAGAACCACTGCATGACACATATTCATAAACATAAGTACATTAAAAATAAATTGTATATATATTTTTTGTTGTATTCTTGACATAAAATTACACCTCTCTCTCTCTCTCTGTAAAGGTCAGGGTGTGATTGTCCCACCAGAGGCTTGTGAAGGAACACACACACACACACACACACACACACACACACACACACACACACACACACACACACACACACACACACACACACACACACACACACACACACACACACACACACACACACACACACACACACACTTTATTGTATGTTGTACATTCTTGCACTTAAAAATAGTACTAATAGTAAATAGGTATGCGTCGTGTAGCGTCTTTGTAGCTATGTAGCTATCTTTGTTGTATACAGGGAATGGGTTAACCTAGCGTTTGTGAGTCCTTGCCACTTGGTTCTATGAACACCCTTACTGTACCAACAGCAATATATTGTTGTTTATCTTTCTTCTGACAAATGTACTTATTATAAGCTGCTTTGGATAAAAGTGTCTGCTAAATGCCCTCAATGTTAATGTAAATGTAAACAGACGCCTACACATGAGCACATAAAACAGACTATACCACGGCTGTATACTTCTATACAGTTGATATATCTAACTTTACTGAAGGGATTTACAGCCACAGACGTCAGTTTTACAGGTGGGTGGAAACCTCCCCTGTTTAAATGTCCTGTACTTCTGTTTGGTGTCCTGATCAAGGTCCTATATGAACTGAAAAAACTGATGTAGAGAGTCTAAAACATGCTAGTTTGATTGTGGGCCATGTTCCAGTAAACAAAAGTCATGCTAAGGAAAGTCAGTTTAAACATACAATAAACATAAATGTGTATAATAAATTCATTAACCAATGACACATTGTCTCTTGTATAGAATATTATCTGGTAACAACCGTCAGTCCTGTCTCATTTCAATATAATCAATGTATTAGATTCTTGTAAACCATTTCATGTTTGTTTTTCAATATGAATATATAGTATCTGTTCATAAACTTATGTAAGGAGAATCGTGCTGGTTGTAATACCAGCATGGGTAAAATACACAAAATCACATCATAGGTAATACATCTGTATCTTCATATCAACAGTAAAAAAAAGAAAATTAGACCATTCATCTGAGAAGCGGCAGAGGCATACAAATCAAAGAAGAAGAGAGTATCCTTTTGTAACATCGTTATGGTGTGAGCTGTGGCGATAGTGTGCCAGAACAGCCTGTAGACGTATCTTAGAATGAGATTAGATCGAATCACAACAAAATAAGACACAAATGTGATCAAATGAAATAAGTAAAGTAGTAGTAGTAGTAGTAGTAGAAGTAAACTTAAAGGACAATTTCGGTATTTTGAACATTTGAACATCCCTTCTAGAACGGACCAGAGACAGGACCAATAGTCAAAGATTCCAAGTACGTCTCGCTGCGACCTGCGGGAAGGCGGGGCGTGACATCACGCCCCGCCCACATCACGGGCGAGTGAATTCTGGGAACTCCTCAAATCATTCGTTGTGCAGTAGTGAAATATTTTATGTTAAGGCCTAGCTAATCTAAGTCAGGTTAGGGTTAGCTGCTAGTTAGGGTTAGGTTTAGGGTTAGCTGCTAGTTAGGGTTAGGGGTTAGGGGTTAGCTGCTAGTTCAAGAGGACGTTCAAGAGGACGTATTTAGTTGAAGTATTTTCAAGAAAGACATATTTTTCTTCTGTTGGTTTTATATGGGCTACGCAATCCCAGAATGCACTCGCCCGTGATGTGGGCAGGGTGTGATGTCACGCCCCGCCTTCCCCGCAGGCCGCAGCGAGATGCTTCTCAAAAATTTGGTGCCAACCACCAGTGACGGACTGGGAGCAAAAAACGGCCCGGGCATTTGTGCATTATGACCGGCCGCGGGTGTATTGTGTATTGTTGACGGGGGGGGGTAAGATAGATAATGCCGGGCCACCGTCGCGGTGGTGGGGCCACGCGATCCCAACAAACATGCCGCTCCGTGATTGGCCGGCCCAAACGGCCCACAAGAGGCCAAACGGCCCACGAGAAGCCGCGGCCCTTCTGGCATCTGCCCAAATGCCAGACCGTCACTGCCAACCACTCTATTTCCTAGATCCTAGACAACCCAGAATGGGGGCCTCAATGTTCAAAATACCGGAATTGTCCTTGAAGTCCTGAATGCTGGCTGCGCCGCCATTTTGCGGCAGTGCCTGGTTCTCAGCCACAGAGTGGGATGTGACCGCTGCTACGGCCCTCAACGGCTCTCCCCGGCCCTCAGACTGCACCGCTGAGAAACGCGTTAGAGTTAGCGTCTAATAGCTGTACCTGCCGGGGGCTAGCATCGCCGCTAATCCATCTTCCTTGCGGGGGGAGTCGGGGGTATGTTAACCAAGGATCCCCGCCAAATAATGAGAGAACCGGAAGGAGAGTTCATTAGGAGGTACTGTGTGTGTGTGTGTGTGTGTGTGTGTGTGTGTGTGTGTGTGTGTGTGTGTGTGTGTGTGTGTGTGTGTGTGTGTGTGTGTGTGTGTGTGTGTGTGTGTGTGTGTGTGTGTGTGTACACCACACTCACATATGCTAACATGCACGTTGAGAAAGAGAGCGAGTCTGTGTACCTACGTTTGCGTCTGTGTGTGTATGCACCTCTGTTTGTGTTTTTGCATGACATACATGTGCGTGCGTATGTGTGCGTGTGTGCGTGCATGCGTGCATGTTTCTGTGTATGTGTAATGCAGGCGTCTGTGTGTCTGTGTGTGTGCGCACCTGGCCGAATTATGTGTGTGAGTGCTCGTGTATTTACATGCATGCATGCGCGAGAGAGCTCTCTGGATCCTGCAGGGCCAAACAGACCGGTGTCCTTGGGGGGGCGGGGGGGGGGGGGCGGGGGGGTCTGATTAACTTACAGCCATAACACATTCTGCAGGCGGTGGGGGTGGGGGGGGAACAGGAAGCACTTTGGATGTACTCTGTAATGAGGAGCCGGTGGAGGCTGGAGGCTATCCTGCCTCACATCAATACCCAGACGTACACACATCCTCACGTTGGATCTGAAAGGAGTCAGCTTGTATCCGTCTTCCGCGAAAGGCAGATGAACGCCGAATTCAAACCTAAATTGTTGTGCATCAACACGCTGGAATAGCTGTGCAGGCCCCCCACGGTGTAGTTATCTATCTCCCAGGCCGAGACTGTTACACACATTTGTCCCAAGACAAACACATTTAGATACACTTCAAACGGATGCTTTGCACAAATCCTTGTGCGCCAAGGCGTCTACTCACGGCGCCGCAACGTGGCCAGCATAACTCAGCCGGGGCTGACAACAAACTACACTGAAACAAAGCCTATGGAATTAGTGCGTGCGTGCGTGCGTGCGTGCGTGCGTGCGTGCGTGCGTGCGTGCGTGCGTGCGTGCGTGCGTGCGTGTACGTGCGTGCGTGCATGCGTTTGTGCGTTCGTGCGTGATACTATTGCTGCGGAGCCGCCGGCTCTGGAGGGTCTTTGAAGTAGAGGAGGAGGAGCAGCAGTGACCGCTCTAACCCGCTCAGCTCACATGCAATAGGAGAAGACCAGTAGGGCCCGAGGCCTCGGTCAAAACCCACTGTTCCCCGGTCGGATCAAAAAAGATGAGAGCCGTATGGATAAAAAAAATAACAATGATTCGCTGCATCGCTCCAACATTAATCAAAATAATGAAAAACCGCAAACGAGAAAAGCATGAAAATAAATAAACGGTGATTCACAATCAGTTTACGGGCGCCGGTGTGGTCCGTTTGAACGCCCTTCGTCGTGTCTCCTGCCTCGCACCAGCTGTCAGGAACATGTCCGGCGCAGGTGGCTGCGCCGAAAAACTATTTGCACAAAAAGGCGAAGCTGTCTGTTAGTGATGGCTCGTTCGCGAACGAATCAGTTCCAACGAATGACTCTTTAACATGAATGAACCACGTTCGTATCGTTGTTCCCGTTTCAGTTTGTCTCGTTCGTATCGTTTGTTCTCCGAGACTCGACTCCCAGCTCCACTCACTAGTCGCTGAGTCGCACTGACTCGCCGTTCGTTCACTGACTGTGTTTAGCGGTGAAGACTCGAGGACTGAGAAGTCACGCGAGCCAGACGGGCAACAACATCCCGATTCCGAACATGAAGCGCTCCTCAGCTAAAAGGAACTTAGTTAATGTCGTGTTGATTGATGACCGTTTGCACCATTGCACGATCGTGATTCGTTTGAGAATGAGAACAAGGGAGGAGCCGAGCCTGACCGACTCAGTGGCCGTTTCTCAATACCAAGTACGCGGACTACGTTCTCGCGGACTTGGAAGTACGTACTTGGCAAGTCCGGACTTTCAAGTACGGACTTCCGAGAACGCGAGTACGCACCTGCAATTGGAACAGCAGCGGACTCGATGATGCATTCTGGGATATTTAACGGTCCCAAGTCCACACGAGTCACCTCCGATGCATCCTCGGTAGAACGGCCTCATCGAGAACGCATCGAGAACACTTCCGGGTTTTACGACAGTACTCGCGTACTTGGAATTGGAACAGTGCTTGGGGCTACCACTGATGACGTTTATCGAGAACGCAAGTACACGAGAACACACGAGAACGCGAATTGAGAAACGGCCAGTGACTGAGAACCATGATTCACCGCTACCGGAAACGCGACTGAAAGAACGAACAAACAAACGATTCGAACGACTCTTCTTGGCGAACTGAGCGACAAACTGATTCAAACGAATCATGAAATCCACCACTACTGTCCGTTAGCAGGGAGGGGTCAGTCACATGACAGCACTGCCGCGATAGTCACCTGGATGAAGCTGGACTGGTGAGCTGTCGTTCAAATGGTCTATATTATAATACACTCTGGTAATACACCTTGTCATTGAATTCCACAATGTCTCTAAACTTTTGGATTATTCATTTTAGCAACAGGGAAACAAGTAATAACGTAACGGTTAACCGTTTCAATCCAATTCAATTCAATTTTATTCGGATAGCCCTTAATCCCCATTACAGTCTGAAAGGGCTTAACAGGCCAAATATTTAAATGTTTAAGCTTATAATTGTGTTTCCAGGTTAAATATTGACATTGTTGGGCTCAGGCATAGATATATATACTGACTAGATATCGCCTGAGCTGCGCTGTTCAGTGGAACGTATGCGTCAATGCTGCCTCCATCTTGCTGCGGGGTAACCACACACCTGAATGAATGTATGTAGGCCTACTCTAAATCACTCTAAATAACCTTATTTTTAAGCAATTTTCTATCAACACCATCAACACACATCTGACGTATGTCAGAAACCAACCCGCTTGAAGATTGATGACGCATGCTTAGAAGCCGAATGTGATATCTAGTCAGTATATATATATTTATATTTATAAAACAGGTGGCTTAAATCAAGCGATCTGATTGGTTCCTAAATGTTGTATAATGAGCGTGTACATAACTGCTAAGACGCCCAATCAGTTTGCAGAGTTCCGTATCACGACGTGCCAAACTTGAACTGTTATTTATTTATATATAAAAGCAATAGCATAGTTCATAGTTGAATCCTAAAAATATGTTGATTGATGCACATATCAACCGGCACACACTTTGCGGGCAGCCAGGAGGGACTACTTTTTTGTATTTGTTAAAAAAAAAGTTTTCAGACTTTCAAATTTTTTCAAAATTGAAGGGTGTCTATGACTTCATTTCTCCATACTTACGTAACCGGAGTCGCCGTCAATGCCAAACAATGCCCCTTAACTGTGGTATAATGAGCACATTCCAGAGCCTGTCGTGATCTATTGCTGAATTATAAAACGGGTGGCTTAAATCAAGCGATCTGATTGGTTCCCAACTGTTGTATATTGAGCGTATACACACAGCTATGACGCCCGTTCAGTTTACGGAGTTCAGTATCACTCCACGCCTAACTCTAACTGTTGTTTATGTATATATAAAAGCGATAGCATAGTTCACTGAAGCCTAAAAAACATGTTGATTGCTGGAGAGGGTGGAAATGTTGTAAAGCAATAGGCACACGGTCTGCAATTTAGCCTACTATCGAGTTCGAGTGAACTCGATAGGAGGCTAAATTGCCGGCGAACCAAGCTACCGTCTGTAGCCTAGCCTTCTCTCTGAAGGACGCTACAGTGTGTTGCATAGCAACCGCCGTACACTTTGCCGGCAGCCGGGAGGGACTACTTTTTTGTATTCGTTAAAAAAAATGCTTTTCCGACTTTCTAGCTTTTTCAAAATTGAGGGTGTCTATGACTTTAATTTCGCCATATTTACGTAAACCATTTTATAAAAGCACTTCAGTCAGTGATATACGGTCATACCACAGTGAAGGGGGTCGCCGCCCCTCCGCTGCACGTCGGGACGGACAACGCCCCTTAACTGTGGTATAATGAGCGTATACCACAGCCTGTCGTGATCTATTGCTTAAATATATATATATATATATATATATATATTTCGGAATGTCCGAAATGGTTAGCTTTGTGGTAGCTACAAGCGTGGCTACCGCAAAAGCTGCGAATCCGCTCGAGCCCAAGCTAGAGTGCTTGACGTCATCACAGCCTCAACCGAAGACCAACTGAAAATATACGAATAGAAGCAGGCAGTGGCGGTTATGGGGGGGGGGGGGGGCAGTGCCCCCATAACTCTGAGTCCGGCCCCCCCTGTGGCCCCCCCGAACGAGCCAACCCCACCCCCCCGGTCAACAATCGCACCCGCAATAGCGCTCATCCGCGATCCAACCCCCCCTCTCTCAACAATTCTGTTTGTGCCCCACTAACACAAAAGCTGGCCCCATCCCGGACCCCCCATTAAAACTGGTCTAGAACCGCCACTGGAAGCAGGTATGAAATTAGACTCTTGATCCTGAAAATCTGTTTAGATATATTTGAAGATCAAAGTGTTCATTTTTTTTTTTTTTTATGTTTGAACGAAAGTTAGTGGTTAGAAATTGACCAAGTTGCGAAGTCTGAAGTAGTTGAAGCGTCAGAGAATGGGCGCACGGCTTTGCTGTCCTCCCACTGACCTCAAAAACTTAGGAATAGGAGCGCGTGATTCGCAATTTGTAGAGAATAATAAAGAAATAAAGAAAGAATAAAGCCTAAGAATAACAATAGTGGAGCATTGCATTGGATTGTAGCACTCATCTAATTATGAAATATTGCTTTACGTAACCGACTGCTCCCGCAATTGAAAAGAAAAAGTAATGTCTGGAGGAGATGGTACTTTAACAACGACGTCCTTCCGCCCCCTGCTGGCCGCTGCCCTCCCGTTCACCCCCGTGGGCAGACCTCTTCAGGGGAGAGCTGTCGGAGGTTTTGATGGAGGTCCTAAGAGAGAGGAAGGAAGAGGAGGGCTGTTGGTGGTGCAGTTCATCCCGACGGGAGCAAGACACACTGATGCCTCCATACCTCCTAAGAATGGGAGATAGAGGGAGCAGAAACGGACGAGAGAGAGACCTGGAAAGGGTTTTTTCATCCACTGGGAAACCTTGAATTGGGTGAGTAGGACTGTATATATGAGAGAGAGAGCGAGAGAGAGAGATCTGAGCCGGAACCCTTAACTGGGCCCTGGCCCGGATTCACTGAGGGGCCGTCTTAGTTCACTCTTAGTTCTAAACACTAGAACTAAGGTAGCGTTTAGAACCAAGATCTCCGCTAGGTGAAAAGGCACATCTGTGTTATTTTCTCGTAGCTGTCAGAGATCATGTAAGTGTTGCTGCTTTGATACCAGAATTAATGTAGACTTCTTCCGGCCAGCCCCCGAAAAAGGGGAGAAACTAAAGTCAGGCATTTGCCTCGATAAGAAGAACAGTTCAAAGTGAAACGTGTGTATGCGTGTCTGAACCAGCCCGAATGAGGCGAGGCAACACACACACACACACGCACACACGCACACACGCACACACGCACACACGCACACACGCACACACGCACACACACCCCCCCCCCCCCCCCCCATGTGGGCAGTCTTCATCCAAAAATGCGCAATGACTTATTCCCGCCACAAGGTGTCAGTAGTTTGCCAGAATGGTTCAAGAAATCAGCATCATCAACACAATCGAACATCAATGAATGTATTCTAAAGGTGCGTGCATGCGGGCGGGCACGTCTACGCGACAGAGAGACGAAGATATTGACTCGATGTTCTGGGACCCTGGAGTCTGACTTGAGGAAGACTTCTATCATGGCATCTGTACAAATGAATTACGAACAGGCCCACCGTTGTTATTTCTTAATTTTGAATTACACTCCGATTTTCGGATCGATTTTGCACTTTCCCAGCGCAGTGGAATGAATGCATAATATGAGTCATAATAGAAAGTTGTTCACATTACTTACCCTATCCTTTATTGACCGCAACAGATCTTTATCACCCATCCCTTTGCCCTAGTCCTCAAAGCTATCTTTGTTCTTCAAAGCAAACAAAAAAGGATAACCAGCCAATGAGAAAGAAACTGTTAACCCAACAGGTTTGTCTCCCTTTAACTTGAATACACATTTAAAAAATCACGGTAAGAAATCGTTCAATGCTAGTCTACGTATCCCTTAAATCACCCATTGATTCAACACCAGAAAGTCCTTCAACAATATAAAAGAATATATTCCCTGATTTCGTCTTTGGCAGGACAGACTGTATACAGTATCTGTCACAGAAGCTTTATTTAAGTTTAAGTTATTTTTGTTTTGCAGCACAGAAAACCTCATCTGCAGTTCACCAGGGAGGAGACGTCCGTTTCTTCGGCAAGGTCTAGCTCCATTTACAGTCGTGGCTTTGGAAAAGCGGTTGGTTGCAGGTACAGCCGCCAACAGGCCATTCTCCACAATAGTTCCCCCCTAGCTTGGCCAGGAGAGAAAGGACAGGACAGGGTTGTCGGTCTCCTTTCCGCTGTCATCAGGGGAAACATCTTCGGTCCGTTAAAATATCGTGACAGTGACGGTGATCCTCCCAAGTCTTTTGCAGCTTTGTACAATAATGTTTTTAAATTGCAGTGTGCATCGTAGGTAGACTACAGAGCAGTGAACTTGGTGGGGCTCCCCGGTGGAGGAGCGCTTACCATTAAGGCTCAGTCCTGATCACAGTGACCCGGGTTTGATTCCTGCCCGTGGTCCTTTGCTGCATGTCTTCCCCCCCTATCTCCCATACCTTCCCGTCTATCTCACTCTCACTATAATAAAGCATAAAAATGCAAAAATAAAATTTGCACAATGTGGTTTCCTATCAAATCTTCATTTTCACCCTTTAGCTTAACAATAAAACCAGCACAAATATTACGCTGTACACAGCGAGCCCTTCACCAAATTCAAATCTTAAAACAAGCTTTGTGAGGGAAAGACAATTCCGTTAAAGAGAGTCAAGGCAGGGTAGCTGCTGCTTTGCCAGATTTGTCATAATAATAAACAATAATAAAATTGCGTTCCGTCTTCCTAAAATGACCAAATGACCTCGTCCCGGTACTCTGGGCCGCTGGCCGGCACGTCCCCACGGCTCACGATCGCATGTACAGCCGCATGAGGCCAGCCTCGTGGAGCTGCTGCCACAGCTCCAGCTCTGACCCATAGTCGTGGTTGGCAAAGAACCTCACGTTGCTGTGGGTTTTGTCATAGTAGTGGTTCGGATACTTCTTATAGTCGGGCGTCATAAAGCCGTAGGCGCTGACCTGCACGGCAAAGATGAACATAAACCACAAAGAAGATAAATCGTAGACACGAGGGTTAGGGTCGTGGAGCAAGTAATTGACGACTTTGTGAGTTGAAATTGTCATCATTTTAAACAGTTTATGAGTGGATGCCTACGATGGTGATTTAAAAAAGGACAATTCTGGTATTTTGAACATGAGCCCCCTTTCTGGTTTGTCTAGGATGAGATAGAGTGGTTGACACCAAAATTTTTGACTATTGGTCCTGTCTCGGGTATTAGGCTCATTTAGAATCGCCCCTGCCTGCTTCAGAATGGCTGGCGACGTGTCCTTAAAACAACCCTAAACGTTCGTTTTCAGAAATGTGCAACTCACCGAGTGGCTAGTGGTGTTTGTTTATGTTCCAAATCAAGTATCGTAGTGAAATACAGTTTATGTCGTGTTTGATTGTTTTATATGTCATGTTTTCATCCTAGACAAACCAGAAAGGAGGCTCAATGTTCAAAATATCGGAATTGTCCTTTAACTAATTATATTGGGAACCGATCTAATTTATCACTCATTTACATTTAGGGCATTTAGCAGACGCTTTTATCCAAAGCAACTTACAATAAATACATTTGTCATAAGAAGGGAAACAATATATCGCCGTCGGTACAGTAAAGACATTCATAGAACCAAGTGCAAGTACTAACAATCACCAGGCTAACCCCATTCCCCGTATACAGCAGTGGCTGTATACAGGGTATCACTCTGGCTTACTAGTTACACGTTTAGAATACTTTGGTTTGAACGGTAAGCTGGTTACCTGGTCACAGGTGTGCAGAGCAGCCAGTAGCATCACAGAGCCCGTGGACGGACGGTAGATTCTCCTGTATCCTTTCTTCTGTGCATGGGATTGAAAGAACCTGCCGGATATTTTTTCAAAAGAAGTATATTGAATATATATTTTTTTTAAAAAAAGGTTTATTGTGTAAGAGGCCCCCTACTGGTGAGAAATAGGGCTGACAGACGCATTCTACAGCACCCTCTTCACAACAACAATACTAATTCATTACCAACACTAACACTTCTGTCTATCCATGAAGATCTCCAGTGAACTCAAACAACCATCCACCCACCCCCGCAAACCACCCTTTCTCTTTGTTTCTCAAGGTGAACACTCTTTTGCACTGTTTTGTCGTTTATTGTATTGTCTGGCTCACCTGTTCCTGAGGTAGCGGACAAAGTCTGGGTGAAACAATATTCAGACACCTACAAAATATTCAAAATTATAACAGCGGAAAATATATTGACAAACAAGGAACAAAAATAAAGAAATTATTGAATACGTTTATTAATCATAACAATACATAACATCCAAATTATGCAATTCATACGATTCTGATTAAATCCAGTTTAAATACAATGTTGAACTAAACAACTACAAAGAATGGCCAGAACAAAAAGCAGAAGCAGACTGATTTGAGTGAACTTAATATATTCCTGAGCACCATTTGCAAAACACAAATGTGTTGTGAATTGTAGGACTAAGAGTATTCTAGAAATGCAAAATATATGCATATATGCTTGACCCTTGGTAGTAAAATGATTTACTAGAAGGTTCACAATCACACACACTAACACACACACTTACGTTTTGGTTTTATCTCGGCCTCGCTCCACCGGTGTGTGTGTGGCAACAGCTTTCACCAGCAGGTAGTCACGGTCGTGGTCTGGGAGGAAGACATATCGCGTCTCCTGCAGTGCAGGAATGACAGAGTTAAGTGTGAGAGGTGAGTGAGTGCGAGAGAGAGAGAGAGAGAGAGAGAGAGAGAGACATCATCATCATCATCTCTCTCTGACTTGGCCAGAGACTGTCATTCGTGGACCGGTGCAGGAATGACAGAGAGTTAAGTGTGAGAGGTGAGTGAGTGCGAGAGAGAGAGAGAGAGAGAGAGAGACATCATCATCTCTCTCTGACTTGGCCAGAGACTGTCAAAACGTAACAGACACAGACGGTGACTCAGCAGCAAAGGAATCATCTAAAACGATTCTGTCTGAGAAATGTAAACTTTTACCCGACACCATTTGTTCTGTACCTGGAAACATCATTTATCCAACCGATAGGAGATATTATATATGGGTTTGGCTAACGCCTGAACCGTGATAAGTTAAAAGCTAGGTTGGGCAGTATACCGAGGACATTTCTTTTATCAAGTTTTTTTTGCTCAATTTATCCTATATTTGTTGAAAACTCTCTTAGCATCCAGACAGCAAGTAATAGATCAAATGCTCTGACAAAAGAAATCTGGTATTAGTGGCTGTCGCCGGCCTGTATTGATTTTCCTTCCAATCCAATTCCTTCTCCACAAATGAAAGGATAAGATGGCCTACCAATATGTCCATCTACCTACCCTCCTACCTGCGTGCACTCACTGCACATGACCAGATTCCTCCACAAGGATAGGCAGTCCAATGGCCAATGCTTGCGAGCAATTAATGTGTTTTACAAGAGTGGCTTTGGAAGGGAGGCCTGAATGGTGGGGTTGGAGACGGATACTTTTAAAATCTCGTTTACTCTGGCTGCTCTCTCCAAAATCGCCTACACCAGTATCAACATGAGATTCAGGTGGAACAATGCTCAAAGTGTATGGTTTGATCTGGTGGCGGCGATGATGGTGGTGGTGGTGTGATGGTGGAGGTGGTGGCATGGTGGGGGTTCTGACCTTGGACTGTGGTGGCCCGCGGTAGCCCTGTTTACGATAGTTCATCATGGAGTTTTTGAAGGTATTGGTGGAGAAGGTGTAGTGGGTGGTGCGTCTGCCCACGTCCTTCTGGAAGCCATCTAGGACAGCCCCGTTTGTCCTAAAGAAAAAGGAGGAAAGCAGGACATATTAGGCCTGGGCGATATGGCTGAAAGACATCACGATATAACTTGATCATATTGATCGGTATCGATAACTATTGATCATTTTAATGACCTAAAAAGACTAGGAATTACCATTTAAACACTTTTGTTTAACACTTAATATGACCTTCCACTGTTCTTCATTGATAAATACTCCAATGTCGACACAACAATGAAAAACACTCAAATATGTAAATAAGTATGGAACAGTGTTTGTGTAACAAACCCAGCTGCTAGATTCGGTGGTCCAGTCTCTTATCGATATATATTGAACATGTTTTATATTGATATTGATCAAAAGTCTTATCACAATATGATAATTTATTGTTTTATTGCCCAGGCCTAGGACATATTTAATTCATATAGACATATTTATATCGATATGTATATAGATATTACGTACCTGAACACGTAGTGATGGCTGTCATATAGACATAGATATTTATATAGAAATATATATATGTATTACGTACCTGAACACGTAGTCGTGGCTGTCATATAGACATATAGATATTTATATAGAAATGTATATATGTATTACGTACCTGAACACGTAGTGATGGCCGTCATATAGACATATAGACATATATATAGAAATATATATATGTATTACGTACCTGAACACGTAGTCGTGGCTGTCATATAGACATATAGATATTTATATAGAAATGTATATATGTATTAGGTACCTGAACACGTAGTCGTGGCTGTCGATCTCGGGCCCCTTGCCGGAGGCCCTCAGGATCCCCCCGTTGCCCACCACGGCGCAGCGGAGGCACTGCACGCCCTCGCGACGGAACTCCCAGTCGTCAAACATCTGCTGGTTGGCCGTCAGGTTGAGGACAGAGAGCGTGGCGTTCAGTGCTGTCAGGAGGAGGAGTTTGTAGATTTAGTCGAGGACAAGCTTTCGTATCATTCTGCCACACCCAACACCCGTCGGTAATTTGACTCGGAGTAGGGGTGCGATCAGATATAAATCGACCTTCAGTCATTTGAATTTAAAGTTCACTGTAAGGTTTATGTGCTAGAGTCTCTGCAAGAATGTTTCCCGTATGAAAGTTAAGCCTGCCAGATGTTTTTCTTTCAGCGCATGCTATCGAGTTTAAAAGTTCATGTTAAAGTTCTGATAGAGGTCCATGCATAATCTAGGAAGCCCATGTATGGACTGTATTTCCCCATGCCAGATAATGTATAAATACCCTGTGTTTGAGAGACAATTAGACACCATCTTTGGCAGAGACGAGCGATCTCCTCCTAAGGGAATAAGCTCTCTTTCTAATAGATGCTATGGGCTATGGTGTATCTTACAAGGGGAAAAGATTACCTCCCTTATAGACACACCTGTTTCATGGGGATCCATTGGGTT
Source organism: Micromesistius poutassou (assembly GCF_964030765.1). NCBI lineage: Eukaryota > Metazoa > Chordata > Actinopteri > Gadiformes > Gadidae > Micromesistius > Micromesistius poutassou. The sequence goes on along the minus strand of NC_140291.1, from coordinate 1,837,830 downwards.
TATTTACAAAGGACATCTCTTCTATAAAGCCTGATGCATTGAATGATGTGATTCTTCCTTATATCTAGGCGTCACACAGACACAAAGTGGAGAATCGGTCACGACAAACACCACTTCACTGACAGGCATGAATACATTGCACGCAAGATATGCAATGAATGTAATAAATGTATTTGTTCGGTCAGCCTTCTTGCCTAGAAAATTATGACCTGAAAATACCTCAGGGGCAAAATGTTTTTGGACGCTTCTTTCTGGTTCATTACTGCGTAAAGGCTTTGCCTTGTTGACCAACATTATAACCCTTAGTTATAAAGTAAGTTATCAAAATATAAACTCATTAACCCTACACGTTTCTTTGTTCTTGCTAGAATAAAAAATGTCTTAACCATGCAAATGTCAAAAGAGGGCAACACACACACACACACACACACACACACACACACACACACACACACACACACACACACACACACACACACACACACACACACACACACACACACACACACACACACACACACACACACACACACACAAGCCGTCCGAGTGGGGACATGGATAAGCGCAGACTGCACCAAGTACATATCGGTATCCTAACGCCTCTTACCCACTGTACACGTCCGTCAACGGAAGAGAGTGGGCGTGTCCGACACATGGGGTAAAACACGATCTGCGTATAACGTGCGTATAACGCGATCTGATTGGCCAACGGATCTGTCGCTGCTTGAAAAGTTAAACTTTTCTCAACTTTTGGATGCAAGAGACGGAGCCGATTTGACGGACGGACCCACAATGCATTTCGGGAGCGTCCCATGCAAAGTCAATGAGATCCGTCGACGGACGTGTACAGTGGGTACGAGGCGTAAGAGCCGGGGGGCCGTCCAAGGAACATAAGGGTGAGAGAGTGGGTCGAACCCGAGCTGTGAAGTAGGCCATACCGTTGGGATACATGACAATACGGCGTTGACTGCCACATGATTGGTCGAAACAAAAGAAAGCCAAATTCGCTACTCATCAAGTTTTGAGCAGATTCTTGAGACAAGAATGCAACACACACACACACAAATCCTTACTCTCATAGTCCATCGATGCCCACCCGTAGGTACCGCTGAACTGCTTCAGGCGCTGGTACTGTTGGAGATTGACGTCCTTGGCCCATTGAAGAACCGGAACGGTGGCCAGAAAACGTCCTTTAAATTGGGTGGACGACCACTTCCTGGTGATGGTATCTGGGCAGGTCTGGGGGGAGCAGACAGGGGGTACTGCTGTTGTCATTACACTGAAGTGAGTCAATATAACAACAAAGTGCATTCCAAATTAATTCAGTTACAGCATTTACTGTGGCCTATTTTAATCGCGAGTTAACTCACCATACTATGCGATTAATCGCGATTAAAACTTTTAATCGTTGCCCAACCCTAGTGAAAACCATTGAGAGTGGAGCAGGGACTCACTGTCTGTGGTGGGATGTCTTCTTGACCGTACACATCTCCAATGAACTCCTCCTCAAAGGTCATTGCCGTCGCGCGGTTGCGGCCAAAAAGCCTTTTGGTGAGCCAAGAGAGCCCCAGGCGATCTCCTGGCACGCTGGAAGGTAAAGAATGAATTGAGCCGGGGGAAATCCGTTGGCAGGTGAGCATTAAAAGGTGACATATTATACCACCAGGTGTGAGTGGGATGTTACAAGCAGTTCTGAAAATCTGCCTCTTCTGACATCACAAGTGGGCGTGTCCACCTAGGTGTGTGACGGATAGACGAGCAACGTTTGCTACGGTCCACTGGGTAGGCTGGTAGACTGATCTATCCAGCACACATCTAGGTGCACACGCCCACTTGTGATGTCAGAAGAGGCTGATTTTCAAAACGGCTTGTAACGGATAATCACACTCACACCTGGTGGTATATATATATGACACCTTTAACAATATGGGACGTATAAAGGCTCAGTTATGGTTCCACGTTGACGCAACGCAATGACCAGGCAGACGCTCCGACGCAGTTGTGAACCTGTTTTGGTTCGGTGTCGGGTTTTAGTGGGCGGACCAATCACAGCCCTTGCTGCTGTGTCGCCTCGACGCAAGGTTACACTTTTTGGGAGGCGCGCGTCAGGCCCTCGCGGTGGACGCAAGGAGGGTCAGCAAGGACGTAATGAGTCCGTAAACTCCCTTGCGTTGCTTCGACGTGAAAACATAACAGCCTTTTCTCCTAAAGACATAAATATAGGTTAGAAACCTTTTTTTGGCCTGTGATTGCATTTCTTAGGTAAAGACCAACCAAAACTTTGTACGTTTCCTGCTCCTTCTGCCCCGCACATCGTTTTATTCCATGACTTCCCTATCGATTCTAGAAACGACCCCAGGGAACGTATGTGTACGGCTCCACGTTGACAAACACTGATAAAGATGATCAGCTGTTAACAGACAAGCTGATATTTTCTTATTACATCCAAAGGCTGTTTACACCCCTTTCCCTCATAACAGTGTTATGAATAAATGTGTCATAAATGTATCATCATCAAACTGAGCATCTTGTTTTTCCCCAAAGTTGACAAAAGGGCAGCTGCCACTCCAGAAAACAACGGTGCCATTGGAGTATGGTACATGGGTCACCTGTGACCCACAACTGTGACAACTAAACAAGTAATTGTCGGCAGTGTCACTCCCAACAGGACGCGAGACACACAGGAAGATGGGATTAGGGCATAATAAAGTGTAACCAGATACGGCCCGTGTAACCAAGTACGGTCCCGACCACGCGGTAATTACACTCCATGGAGCCAAGAAACACGAAGAGGCCGGGAGTGTGTCGTGAACCGGAACCCTGAGAAACCACCATACACCACGGTCGGATCCACAACATTAAGAGAGCTGGCACTGCAGGCCTGTGGCCCGGGATAAACACACGCTGTTGTTGGGCCACACGTCGACGCACCTATGCCCCAAGCTTTTAATCCGGACAATGTAGAACTCTGTTGAATTGCTGAACTGTTGTAACTACTGATCTGCTGTTTCTAAAATGTTGTATTGCTGATCTGCTGTTTCAACAATAAGTGACTAAGTGACTACCTCAAAGAAAAGCGGAACCATTCATCTTTTCATAGAAAATATGTTGAACTGCTGAGCTGCTGCGTCAGCAAAAAGTGTACCGAAATGCCTTCAAAAAACGCACGTCAGCTGGCAACTGGTATATATAGAGCGCACCCAGGACCCTCTCGGCATAGACCAGAGTCTTCCTCTACCGAGGATCTCTAACACGTACCAGGAGGGCCGGCACAGGTTAAGCCCCGGGGCCGAAGAGAAACCAGTATAGGGTACCCCCCCCCTATAGGCGACGGCCCAGGAGAGGTCTTCCCACCTAGTGCGACTGAAGGTTCTCCCAAGCCCTCATGCTATAAAAACCCATTATAGGTAGAAACACTCGACAACGCTTATTTAGAATCAAGATTCAGCCATAAGCTCCATTGAGACGGGCGGCTCCTAGCTGTGAGTCTGCCGTCCCGCCCTTATGAATTGAGCTTCTGGCTCTTTGAACAGGTGCACTGACCATTGTCACAAGTTACATTTCATGTTAAATGTCAGCCTTGGGAAATAATGGGGATTTCATTGTTCATTCGGCGAACCAGGAGACTGCCTTTGATAAAACCACAGCAAAACAACTAAACAGGACAGAAGAACCGGCAGTTCCAGTAAGGCAGTTCCAGTAATCGGTTCTTCTGACACACACACACCTTTATTGGTGGCATAATAATGGTTACAATGGATTAATCCTTGCAACTCCTTAAAAGGTGCCATGACATGCCACCAGGTGTGGTGTGATTAGCCGTTACAAGCCGTAGTGGGCGTGTCCACCTAGATGTGTGCTGGGTAGATCAGTCTATCAGCCCGCCCAGTGGACTGTAGCAAACGTTGCTCATCTATCCGTCACACATCTAGGTGGACACGCACACCTGTGATGTGTTAAGGGGCTGATTTCCAAAACGGCTTGTAACGGCTAATCACACCACACCTGGTGGCATGTCATGGCACCTTTAAGAAGTGTTTTTTCCTTCCGCAGAGTTCCCTATTAACATGCTCTCTGAGGATCAGAGTTTCATACGTTCTGAACTCCTGCGTGATCAGAAAAGGACAGGCCGGGGCGCCCCAGTGCATCACCGGGTAGAGCGCGTACCATTTAAGGCCTTGTCCTTACCGCAGCGAGGTCGTTTGCTGCATGTCTTACTCTCTCTCTCTCTCTCTCTCTCCCATATCTTCCGGTCTATCTCACCTTACAATAAAAAGGATAAAACCTTCAAAAAAGAAAAGAAAAGAAAAGGCCAGGCCCCTCCCAGTCCGGTCCTCCCAGTAAACTGGACGTCCCCCAGTGTTGGACCAGACTTGCCTGCTTGGCGTCCAAATGTCCAAGCTCACACACAGGACGTAGAAGAGGGGCAGGCTGCTGGCCCCCAGGATGTAGAACCCGAGGCGCAGCTTGGTCGTCATCGCACGCTCAGCCGTACGCAGGCAGGACTAGAGGGGGTGGTGGTGGTGGTCACCCCCCGCGGGCACCCTGCCTGCTTCGTGGGCATGAGGGGCAGCTGAGAGTGGGTGAAGGGTGGTCTCAGCGAGAGGAGGAGGACAGGGGCGCCCGCATAAAACAATGCTCTCTGAGGACCGATCCCAGAGAGGCGGGGCCACAGGTTTGAGGAGGCGGGGCTTCGTCGAATCGGGAGGCTGGACTCCACTAGGAGGGGGAGAGAGAGAGAGCGAGAGAGAGGGAGAGAGCGAGAGCGAGGTGTTGAGAAGTTTGAGGGTGAGAGAATGGAGAAGCATGAGGTGTTGATGTTATCAATACCTCTTGGAAGACCGGTTTATTAAAGTTTGTTGAAAATGTACACATTGCCTGGTGTTCCATATGGAAGCATATATGTAGAAAAATTCAAATGGCAATGCAATTTGGAATTTGCAGTTCAATAAGTCATTGCATTATGCAATTGACAATTCATTATGCAATTTAGTAATGTAATTTGAAAATACGTTATTCAAAGTGTATTTTAATATGCAAAGTGACAATGAAATCTTCAATTCAATTTTAAAAAGTTATAACAATAAAAATATAATTAACATTTTGTCGCCTTTATTCAAATGGAAAAGCTATAGCGCCCCCGTAATTGCAATGCACTTTGCCATGACATTTCAATCCGCAGAACGCTTTGCAAAATGTTTTGCAAAATGTTTTGCAATCTATCAGCGAATAGTGTGTGGGCAGGATCTACGTCACTTCCTCGTAATACCCTATCTCCAAGAGCACGCACTATCAACTGCATCTGTGTCTTCAACACGATTGTTCTCCACATCATCTGCCAAACTTCGGAGCATAGCGACAATCTCCTCCATTGCTGACACATACAAACATAAACAAGGAAATTATGAGGAAGTGACATAGGTCCCTCCCACACACGATTCGCTGATAGATTGCAAAATCTTTTGCAAAACGTTTTGCAAAGCGTTTTGCGGATTGAAATGTCATTTGAATTTTGCAACACACAGAGCGTGGCAAAGTGAATTCCAATTACGGGGGCGCTTTTTATTGTTATAACTTTTTTAAATTGAATTGAGGATTTCATTGTCACTTTGCATATTAAAATACACTTTGTATTTTCAAATGACATTATTAAATTGCATGATGAATTGACAATTAGACAATGCAATGACTTATTGAATTGCTAATTGCAAATTGCATTGCCATTTGAATTTTGCTACATATATGCTTCCATAGTTCCATGTTGCCATCTAACTATTTTATCAATTTTAATGAACTAAAAAGACTAGGATTACCATGCTGGATTTAAACACCTCTGTTTAACACTTATTCTACTTCGTTTAAGAATGCTTGATTCTGATTGGCATTAACCCGGCAGGTTGCCCGCTGACTTGTCGGTTGTACTTGCTGCTGACTGAGCACAGCGTCATCAAATAGTAGATCAATACGCCGCTTGTATTTTTTTTTCTATCACAGAAATTTCAAACATGAGGTCCATTGTAAAAATAAACCTTGTTTAAAAAAGTTTCTAAAATGTGTCGGAAATCTATCGGAGGGTCAGTCGATAGGCCTACATAGTTTCTTGTAACGAGATACAATGTAGCAACTACGTTATTAAACTAGTGATCAGATGCAGCCTTGTGTGATTGCTATAGAAACTAATTAGCTACAGCTGAGCAAAAGTTATTCACCGTAGTTCTAAAGGGGACTACTTTTTGAGGGAGATGAACTCAAAACAGTATCAATTTAATAAAAATGCAATACGAATAAGAATAATTAAGAAAAAGTAAAAAAATTATTAAAGTATTTGCATTGTTTTATTATGTTGGCAAGCACGAAGTAGAATAAACGGGAGAATCACCTCAAGGCAGGGCAATAGGGCAACAGTTTGATATATCAAATTGTTTATTGCCCTGCCTCTCGGTGATTACCCCTTACATATGACCTTCCACTGTTCTTCATTGATAACTAGGCCTACTCCAATGGGATATAACAATGAAAAACACTCAAATGTTGTAATGGGTAATAAACCCAGCTGCTAGATTCGCTGGTGCAGTCTCTTATCGATATATATCGAACATGTTTTATATTGATATTGTTCAAAAGTCTATCACGATACGATCATTTATTGTTTTATTTATTGTTCTATTCACTCACCCAGCCCCAGAGTCCAATCAGACTCAGCCAGGTGAGGCTGCTCCAACCAGTCATCATAGTTAATGTCTAAATTTAGGTCTTCTCGTCAAGGCTTCCAGGGACCTTCCCCTGGACTACAATATGTGGAAAATCGCCCTCACCAGTTCAGCTCCTCTTCCTCCGTTATCGCGGAGCCTTCCCTTCCCGAGTTGGAAGCCCTTGCGCGTTGTTTAATCCTGTCAATGGCATTGGTCGCATTGGACACACACAGCCGGGCACAGCATGGGCGGCCCCAATGGAGAAATGAGAAACAGCTGCTGTCAACGCCGCCCCCTCTCCACCCCGCACTTGGTGGGGGGTAAGGCCAGGGGGGTTATTATCATGTAAATAGCCACATGTGTCAACCCATGAGTTATGCATTTACGTTATGATAGAAATGGACTCGCAATGTGGCAATTGTGGCCAATGATGGACCTTGAATCAACTACTACATACCTATTCATGGTGAGGAGGATCTGTCAATGACTTCGAGCTGCAACGTAAGGGAGCACTTTTATAGATTCAAGCCGCATAACCATTGTGAACCTTTTCCGACTTCCAACTCGATAGTTTAGCGCTTTACTTACATCTTTGAACCTTTGTCATTAATATAGTATTTATATTGTTTATTCAAGTGTTGTAATATATTGTGTGTCTGTGTGTGTGTTTATGCAGTGGCGTAGCGACAAATGTTCAAATGGGTGGGCACAGAAAAAAAATGGGAAGGCAAAGCCATTTGATTGAACATAAGATAGGCCTAGATAAGATGCGCCATACAAACAACATTAATTATAATAACATTTATTAATAGGCATTTTATATTTCTGACATAAAAGTGGAATTTATTAAAGGCATTGGATCACAGCTGACAAATTACGCGGAAACATTTTAAACTGCATGAACCCATGCATCGGCGCGTCACATTTATTGAAGCTTCAACGCTCTCGGTCACAGCTGACGATACGCCGTTAGGCTAAACATTTTAAACATGCGCAAAACTGCATGAACGTAGCTTCTGTGTGTCATCACATCAAATTGAAAGCCCTCTGATTGTTGGGCAAGACTGACTGAAGTTTGCGGGCCTAGGCCCATCTAGGCCCGCCCGCGGCTACGCCTCTTTGTTTATGGTGTCATATGGTTGTAGATGTGCTTGGTAGTACCTGCCTCAACTACCTCAGCTGGACGTCTGGTATTGCCATCACTAAGAGCAACCAAAGGTCGATCATCTAAATCACAACTCTTCTCTATCTTGGGACCACAGTGGTGGAACGAGCTCCCTGCTGATGTCAGGACCGCTGAGTCGCTTACCAGCTTCCGCAAACGACTCAAAACCCACCTGTTCAGAGTTCACCTAGACTCTACATAGCCACAGGGGCGGGTCGTACTGTTAGGCAAACCAGGCACTTGTCTGGATCCCCAGGCCCCATAGAAGGCCCCATAGAGGCCTTTTGGGGCCCCCAAAATGCCCTCTTTATATTTTTCCCCATATGTATTGTTTTTATAAAAATCCCGTCATAATAGCAGCGTCGGGGATGTCCAATTACTCACGCATTGACGGTCTGTTTCATTCATCACAACTAAGGCAGTAACTCTATTTAATAAACCTGTCATCTGGGCCTAAGCTAGGGCGACCAGACGTCCCCGTTTTCAGCGACCTGTCCCCGGCTACTGCTGTCCCCGGAAATGTCCCCGGATTTGACTGTGACTGAAAGAAAGATCCGACCCCCCCCCCCACCCCCCCACCCCTCAACAATCCCGTCCGCCTGCAATCCCGTACCCCCCCGTCAACAATCCCGTCCGACCGCAAACCCCCCCCCCCCCCCCCCCCCCCGCCCCCGTCAACAATCCCATCCGCCAGGGGGGACGGGGCAGTGTCCCCATTTTAGTTTTCCATGACAAAGAGACACTAGGCTACACGTTTGGAGGTTTTTACACAGCTGAACCCAAAATGTCCCCGGATTTTGTCTCAGAAATCTGGTCACCTTAGGCCCTAAGCATCAATTCAGAATGTCACAAAATCTCACCTAGTTCAAGTTCAAGTTCCTTAGTTAAAAAAAAAAAGTTCAGTTCAGTTCAAAGTTCATAGAAAAATTAACTTGTTCAATAAACTAGTTCTTTTGAACTAGTTCATGCACAACACTGGCCATCAATGCAATTATAACAACACAGACAGGCAGGAGGGCAGACTGATAGAGAGACAGACACGCAGATTCATGTTGAAATAAGACGTCTAAGTTAAGTTGGTTAAATTCGATTACGCAATAAACGCCATTCACCATCATGTCCACTAGAGGGCAGCATTGCCTAAAGTCTAGTTCGTTTGATTTGACCGGCCTTTGGAACTCAATGGAAACAGCTTTCCTAAGGAGTCAGACGCTTCTGAGGGGACTAAAGCATTATTTTCTTTGATGGGCACTGCGAGAATGACGGATCATCAGGGAAATGTTAAAGGCGTCTAATGGGTCTCCTGTAGCGAGCAGAACGTGTTCGGGGTCAAGTTAGGGTTGATCAGGATGATGGGCAAAAATAACCTAACGGACACATTACATTATGAATATAACATATAACAACTCTGGGCCCAAATCTAATAAACACAACACACCACACATTCAAGAGGGTCAAGATGACCCTCGAGCCCCCCTATCAGTCTGCGGAGAACACTCTGCCACAGCTGGATGGCGAGGACACACATATCACACAGAAAGACAACACAACCTGGAGGCTCAGGGACAAGAGAACCCTCGATAACCCACACAAAGTCTAACACACACACCTGGCTAGGAAAGATACTATAAGTTTCTCATGCACCAAATCACGGGTGCTCTTCCGAAGCAGAACCTCCTCGGAGGCGAAGCTCCGGACGACCTCAGCGTTGTTAGGGGACGTAGAATATTCGATCTCTCACGCTTTATGAATCAGTATTACCTCAGTACTACCCATTACTGCCACTTTACTCAATAAATCCGAGGCCCTCGTGCTGATAGACTTATTACCTCTCCGTCTCATTTTATCTGGTCAAGTAATAGGGAGACTGTTTTTCCCAACAAGGACCAGTTGTGAATAGAGGCAGGGGCTGTCCGAGGGACACGTATGGAGGGGGAGTAGCCAATGCTAGGTGGAGCTAAAGTATGGTGCAATCCATTTGTTTGATACGCCCATCCCAGTGTTGTTGAACTTTGACAAACGGTAATGTGCGGCCTGGAGATGCAAATATCTGTGCATCTAATGCTTACAAAAGCACACACACAAACAAAAAATACACTTTTTGAATATGCAAAGAAACGCACCGCTGTGCAAAGGCAGCGTTATTGATTAATGTGTGAAAAAGTATGGAATAAATAATATACATATTTATGTTCCTCACAGTAACATAAAAAAAAACCCATAAGCAATTAAATACCTGCAGCATATATAGATAAACGCACTATAAACCCTATTTTGAATGTATCAGAAGAAAAAACCGAAATAACAACAAGAGTACGAATAAAGAAATGATTAAAGTGAGGCCTCAGGCAGCAAAACATACAGACAGGCTGACTGACGGAAAGATGTTAAGGCAAAAAAAATACATGATCGCTGACACAATAGTAGTAATGGATAATAACGGCCCTACTGGTAGGTACAGTAGGACCCATACTAACCCACAGCTAGTAGGCCGATAACAACATTATTTCACCAGTCCCATTGAGCTGTAAACCCACTTCTTCAAGGGAGACCTGACGAAGACCATAAAACAAACATATTAAACATACACAAGGTTAGAAAATAACACACATAAACTCTTTGTTAACTGAATACGTTAAAGTCTAATCAGATACAAAGGCATTGCCTTCTATATATATATATATATATATATATATATATATATAATTTTGCTCCAGTGGCAAGTATAGCAAGTACGTTTTTGATAAATCAACAGGAACAGAGCATGCATTCTCTTGCAGAACACAGGCGACGCGCTGAAAGCTGATTCCCTGTGGATCTCATCCACTGCTCCGCTCTCCTGAGTGCTGGGCGGTTCCAGACAGTGAACGGCCCAGCGCCAGAGTGCCCTCTTGTGGCAGTAGACAGAAACAAACGTGCGAAGATTAAATTCAATGGGTTGCGTGAAAATTGCAAGGATGCTTCCTTAACAGGTAGCAAATATAGGTAAAATGGCGTGAATAAAGGTAATATGGCTTTCATTTCGGTACTATAGCATTAATATAGGTAACATGGCGTTAACAAAGGGTAAGGTAATATGGCATTAATAATTAATACGGCATTAATATTGCTAAACCCACTCAAGAAAAAAAAGTGAATCCACTCACAGGAGCACCTTTGCTCATATTTATATTTTATAAATATAGTCTCTCCTTTATAAAGTGATCCTGCCAGGGATATTCAGAGAGAACGCCATCACATTCATATGAAACATGCATTATGTAAATATGTTATGTTTACATGTCACCAAATTATTGCAGTCCAAATACTCCCATGACGGTTATTCTGCCTTCAAACTGTGCAGCAGCGAGTTCCACTCATTCACCATCTAGTTTATCCCAAAACAATAGATGATATAGTAAAGTAGTGACTGAATCAGTGCCTGATTATAATTGCTGACTGGACTTTGAGTGCATGTCATAATCTCCAGATTTCAGATAAAAAGGTTTGCTCTGATTAAGTGATTACGTAACGGCTGGACGCACATTTAGCCGTGAGACGGTGTGGAAGAGGCCGGGCTGTATGAGAAGGAGAGAAGCACTTCCAAATATAACCTAGTATGACACTGAGTGAATCCATATCCTGTCAGGAGCTGGAATATCCTCATTCAGTAATCCCTACCACTAACCCTGACCAAACTATAGTCTACTTTGCTGCAACGTGATATGGACATTTTGATATGAACATCGCAATTATGTCACATCCCTAGCTCTACCATCTGCTGCATCACCCTCTCACCCAACAACAGCACGTTGTGATATTTCTCAAAAAGGCAGCTAAATCCAGGCCTAAAGCCTGGGTAAAAATAGGACTGAGGGAAGAAAGTGCTGTGTGTGTGTATGTGTGTGTACAGAGTGTGTGTGTAGAGTCAGAAGATTAGAGACCCCAGATTAGGGATCCATTTGTTCTCTAAGAGCATCCGCATGCTCGAGGTGGAGATGGAGATGGTTGGTGGTGATGGTGTTTAGGAGCTGGCGCTGGCATCAGAGTGGAGAGGATAGGAGAGGAAAGAGAGGCGGCAAATGGTGCCTGAGCACGTTCAGTGAGATTCTCTTTGGTAAGGAATAAACACGCCACACACACAGACCTTATATTACATACATACTATTTATTAAGGTCATTCATATTATATACATATTATGTATAGGTTACCTCATATCATTTTAGCAATTAAGGTCCCCTTATATGATATAGTCCCCTCACTATATATTATAGTGTTAATGACGTATATATGTTACGTTATAATATAGTTTTAATGCTGTATACGTGTTAAAATACAGTTTCAATGACACAACAGATAAATTCCCATTTTTGTAACAGACAGATTCACAGATTCCAGAATGATTCTAGAGTGTGGACAACCTTACATCTGCACATTGTCTTGCTTGATTCTAGAGTGTTTACACCATTATATCCACAGGTTGTCAGCCTGATTCTAGAGACACGATTATTTCATGCATTGGTTCAGAATTGACTTTTTTGGTTTCTTACTGTAGCAATCTAGTTTGGCTAGAATCGAAGTACACTACGGTAAAAAAAAAAAAAAAAAAAAGTCTAGCTCAGTATTAGGCACACTACGGTAAAAGTCTAGCTCTGTCTTAAGTAGACTACACTCATCCCAGCATCTCTTTTTTTTAGCACCCCCCCCCCCCCCCCCCCCGACACACACACACACACACACACACACACACACACACAAGCCCACTGGGCCCAGCCCCTCCCCACTCACTCAACTTGGTAGCACAAGTTCAAGTAGCGTCTAGTCTCAGCATCGAAGGCGCCCCAGGGAAAACGTGTCACGGCAAAAAAAAAAAAAAATTGTAGCTTACTTACTTACTACATCTTACCATAACCCTAACAATAACACATAAACTCTAACCATAACACGAACAATAATACCTAAACGCTAACCATAACCCTAACAATAACACCCCAACTCTAACCTTAACCCCTAAACCTTACCGTAACCCTAACAATAACACCTAAACCATCTAACCGAACCATGACTGAGTGGGTCGATTGGCTAATGGCTGGCATAAAACGCAATCAACTGGAATTGGTCCAGAGAGAGAGAGAGAGAGCTGGACTAGATCAAGGTCCGCCCATTTTCCTCTGCAATGAGCACCACTTTGGCTTGTAGTGCGATAAGATAAATATAATATAAGATAAATGTCTCATCTCCTGTCTCAACACTAAATGACAGTACAAAGTGATTTCCCGTAGAATACCTAAATACCTAATACATAAAAGAGGCGGTAGTCCAAAGAAATATTTTCTTTGTTTAGCGTCTTTTTTCTTTTTCTATTTTTTTTTTTTAAATCAAAACAAAATAAGACATCAAAGTTGAGTCCGAGATCAGCCCATTTTTGTTAAAAAATGTGAAAATATGTGAATCTTTATCTGCTCATGAATCTTAGAAGCTTAGAAAGTGTTTCAACATGCATAATCCAATAATAAAAGCGTGGTTTGCGCAGAAGTTCACGACATGATGTTTTATGTTCCTACTCCCTCCTCCAGCTATAAAAGGCCGAGTGACGCGTCACCAGGTCTTCTTCTCACGTCAGCCACAGCGGACACGTCTCCTCCCCACACCGCAATCCACAAGGTAACGCAATAAACGCTTATTTCAGGGGTCTTATTTGCATCAGACGAATGTGTTTTTTTTTATTGGGATTGGTGTTTCACGATCTCGGTGCGGTGATCTTTGATTGCGGCATGGTGGCGATTCATGGCGTGGCCAGGGCTAAACGTGACATAACGGCGGGCGGGCGTTTCCATTCTGCGCTACCGGACCTTAAACTTGAGTAACTGAAGCCGTTGAATGAGTTTAAATGTTCTCCTGGCACGGTTTTGGATGCGGAGTGGATGCCATTTGAGTCACTACGGTCTGCAGGAAGTACGCGACACTGAGCGGAATCCAGTGCCGTGAAAGAAGCCGGCATGAACAAAAGACCATGCGCTTTTTAAGGCCTTGCTGCAATTAAACGCGGAAGGGGCGGCAGGACCGCAGCCAGATGTATACCAAAAGTCGAATCGAGTACCCCTATCAGCCACCCTCCCTAAAGTGATGAGTCCCCCATGAGACGGACATTCGCTGCTGGATTTGGCAGCGGTTGGTCAAAGAAACCCCGAGCTGCCATCAACTTCTCAATACGTTACACACCGCATGCGCCAACGATGCTGCGCCCATGCGCAAAAAACTCGCAATTGTGTTGGCCACGGGTCGTGTCCAAACAGATCCGGCTCGTCACTGCAGCCGTGAACGCTTAAGCGAGCTGAGTGATTTGTTGATCGCGCTTGCACCTGCCACAACAACCGAGGTAGCTTTCAGTCAATGCTAGATACTCTCCGATGGGGTCGGGGGCCTCGGCATCCGGCCCCAAAGCGGAGAATTGCGCCCAAGGGCTGTGAGTGACTTTGTGTGCAGTTTTGTACTTTCTGTTTTTCTTTTAAAGTTGCAACTTGTCTGTAATCCTTCACGTATCCTTTCCAGAACCATGTGTGACACCGAACGCACCTTCATCGCCGTCAAGCCCGACGGAGTCCAGAGGGGACTGGTCGGAGACATCATCAAGAGGTTTGAGCAGAAGGGCTTCAAACTGGTGGCGATGAAGATGACAACGGTAAGTCCGCGGGACCTTCCTCAAAACACCCGCTGAGGAAATGTCTATTTACTGACTTGTTTGAACTGTTGCGAGACTGTATCGACCTTAGTCGCCGCAGTGGGTGAGATTAGTTGACCCCTGCTATTCCTGACTGTTGCTCTGCTGCTAAGCGCTTCGGTTCTTATCCTGCTTACACGAGCACTCTAACCGGTGTCTCTGCTAACCTGATGGGTCATGCAGTAAGCACTTATGTGCATTACTAATGTACCTCACTCCATTACAGCTGCAGCGAAGATTAGTCGACCGACGGGACCTATAAATCAAAAAATAGAATAATCGTTCGAGATTTGTCAATCACTAATAGCACCATTTTCGGTCTAATGCTAAATAGATATTACAATATTTGGTTCATTGATCATTGTCTTTAATGAATGCGTTTGTCTTCATTTGCTGCTTGTCTGAGGGAGGAGGATAATGATCGCAACCCTACACATTTTATTTTATTTATTTTTTTAATCAAACCTACTGGCGCTTGACTGAAAGTCTGAGTTGCTGTTTACCGTGCGGTACTTGACGGTCGTCTTCTGGGCGGTGTGTGTTGCAGGCCAAAGTGGAGCTTCTCCAGCAGCACTACGCCGACCTGAAGGAGAGGCCCTTCTTCCCCAGCCTGGTCAAATACATGAGCTCTGGGCCTGTGGTCGCCATGGTAATTAACCTACATGCACATTTTTAAATATGCATCAGTGTCACAGACACGTACAGACATATCCTAACGGTGGATGCCGTCTCCTATAATAGGTGTGGGAGGGTCTGAACGCTGTGAAGACCGGCCGAGTGATGCTCGGCGAGACCAACCCGGCCGACTCCAAACCCGGCACCATCAGGGGAGACTACTGCATCCAAGTGGGAAAGTAAGGAACAGATCCTATAGTCGGGTCCTATAAGTCATGTAACGTCTAGTTACTTTACCTGGGCCTATACCAGTTGCATGGTCGCAATACTGCCAACAGATGCATGATCTCCAATGGAGTTCTACTGCCTTTGTGGTGATCAGAAAAGTGTTTCTTGCATTTCCCTTTGGGCTAAATTATTCTCTTCAACCCGCTCAGGAACATCATCCACGGCAGCGACTCCGTGGAGAGCGCCAAGCACGAGATCAGCCTGTGGTTCAAGGACGACGAGGTGTCCAGCTACGTCAGCTGCGCCCAGAGCTGGCTGTACGACTAAATCCACCTGCGCCTCTTCTCCACCACCAACCCGGACGCCGGACATGCTGGTGGACGACCAGTGTCTTTGCCCCCCCCCCCCCCCCCATCTTGTCTTACTGTACTGTTTTGGGTCTGCTTTGTGGACCTGAAGTCCTGAAGTTCCATTCCAGCTTCCTTGTTCCATTCCGTCTTCAAACACCTCTCCCCAAGTTGTCTTCCTTGCGAGGGTCCATTCCGTATCATGAGTTTCTGCTGTTAAAATGGTGATTTTGGTTTTTGAATAAAACTTGACAAGATCTCAATCTTCTCCCAGATTTCTGACACCGATCTCTAAACTCTTTCAGTGCATCAGGCCTTCTCTTAGAAGGTTTAGTATGGGTATAATCTCAGGATGGACAAGGGATTTGTTTCCGGCGGGTGACTCAAGGGTCCTGAAGATAAGAGGGATTTAGTTGACATTAACCGTACACTATACTTGGCATGACCTTGCAACACTGCATTTGAAGTAAAACATTAGCACATGACAATACTTCAGAACCAACAGTGGTTAATAAGACATCTCAACCAGCCCATTCCAACATTTGGCTTTATTTACAAATTCAAAGCTTGATCACAGCACAACTTAACATATGAAAAGGTAACATACACTATCAAAAAGATTTACAAACTTTAAAACTGCAATCTAATATGTACCTCAAAGGGTCAGTGTTAAATTTTTAATAGATTTAAGTTCAACATTTGTATCCAAAATAAATTTCACCATAACTTAACCCTCTCAATTCACAACAGTAATACAATAAATGTATCAAATATATAGCACCACGATATAGTTGAATATAATTGGGGCTATCACATATAAAAGACCCGTGTTAGTATCAAGAGGAAAACAAAATACCCATTCTCAAGTCTGAACATCGATTAGGAGCTGTCCCCTTGCGCAAACCCCTCCCAATACAGGGAATAACAGCCAACAGTGAGGAAATATATAAGCACACCGTTATCATGCAATCTGGTAATCTGCAGCCATCATATTGAGCCCTGCAAGCAAATTACCTTGGTGACTAGTGAGAAATGTTCCATTTCAATTTAGGTATGAGGTGGCGCATTTTGCATTAATTAAAACACGAGTTGTGTGGGGGGGGGGGGGGGGGGAGTTATTTTTTAACGTAGCAGCAACGCGAGCCCATTAAACAGTCTTGGATTTGCACTGGGTTATGACGCAACTGGGTGGGTAAAGTTAATGCTTGATTCTACTCCCCCTCCCTCCTTACAAAATGGGAAATATACTCTCAAATGAAAGTAATCAAAAGCCCACCCTTCCACTTATGATTGTGTGACACTACAATGTTATTGCTCATTTGGTCTTGGAACCATTGTATTTTAGTTGCCTTTGTTATCCACTTGGAACCAAAAATTACCTCATTGAATATACCCTAATCAAAATACCAATGACAAAGCCAATTACAAAAATCGAACATAAAACTGCAAGCAATCAAATTGAACTTCTCAATAAATAATGGGGCGACCTCAACAATCAACACAATTAGCTGAACACAGAACAGAACAATTAGAGGAGATACAAGCAAGCAGGGTATGAAAACAGGACATCAGCCAAACAAACACTTGGTAGAGACCTCCAGCTGGCATTTCAACCCCATTCTATTTGACTCACACAAAGCTTTTAACAATGCAGTTGGAAATACAATGCAGAAAAAAATTCCTTTTCCTGAGATTTAAACCCGGAATCGTACTGGTAAAAAATGAGCTCATGGGTTGTTGTTGTATTGTCACAGAGAGAGAGAGAGTATTCGGTATGGGTTATGGTATTCAACAGCCCCAAAAATAAAAGAAAGGGCTATACAATATCTGGTTAGAATATTTATGTCATTTCTATTTCAATGTAGTGACATTAGAGGGTTAGATCTTTGATGTCTAGGTAAAATATAGAATACGGGAACTTTATTGCATATTAATCTAATCAGAAGACTATCCTGCAAGCTGTGATAAAATTCTTATGTTTGGTGTCTAGTCTTCCAGAGAAACATTTCAGGTTATAGATTTTGCATTTTGCATATGCTATCCCACAGCAGTAGCCTGAACACACAAACTCTTGGATATGTGCTAAATTTCACCAGGAGGTAGTAGATAAATAGCTGCAAGTATCCGACTCAGAACAATAAACTAAATTGTCACATACAGATTTGTGTCCATTTTTCGAAACTATGAAGAAAACAAAATCTGGTGGAATAAATGGTCCTTTTTTTTTTGCTCCATGTTATCATTCTTATAATAAAGCAAAAATATCTTTCTACATATTCTGTCTTGTGCCACTTCTAGAACTCACTGTGTGAATGCTGCCTTTAGGGGTATATGTAATAGCAGTGCATCGCTTATTCATTTATTACTGAACATAAACCTGTTATTCTGTGGCTCATCTGAATAACTGACTACTTGCATACATATGGCTCTGACATGAGAACTCAAGCAATGGGAAAGAAAACACCTTGCATATACTCTTACATAACGTTGACAGAGTCAGCCACTTGATTGAGGCAAAATATCTGCTGCATTTTCTTGTACGCACATCCATTCCATACATACATACATACATACATACATACATGCCTGCCTCGTGTCCTCACCATGTGAGAGTTATCGGAGAAAGAAACTAAACTGAATAGCAGCCACACTGCCACTTGAAGACGATAATCATGGTCCAAAAACAAATGAAAGACATCAGAAGGTTAAGTCTGGCCAGCCCGCGTAGTGTATTTGCACATGGCGGATTGGACTGGTATAACAAGCCAGAAGTACAATCGGACACCATTTCGTTTGCTTCTATGCACACCATCCAGTCCAAAAGACAAGAGCAATACCTGAAGAAGCATGTAGGTTGATTTGGGAATAAGGAAGCATGAAGAGGTGGCCTACACACTAATCAGATGTTTACATCACATGCTACTGCTCAGCTCATGCTTGCCCCTCGCAATTGTTGATCTCATCAATGGAGTTTGGAAAAAATATGCAATAATATTCAAATTAGGTTATGATGAGGATAAATCAAAAAGGACTCTGTTCATAAAGGCCTGGCTTAGAATAACCACAAGTCTGAGTGAGGTGGCTTCCAAGGGGCATGTAAGGAGGTCTTCATGTTTTTAATGTGCACCATGGCAAAGCCATCAAATTAACTCAATGTTATTACTAAGTTAGACATTGCCAATACACTTCAAACTAATTATGTATAAAGACGACATGGGGATCTGGGCCTCCTGCATGAATTGATGAATAGAACCCTGATAATATATATCCACTTGCATCTAAACAACCAACTAACAGAGGATCCTAAGAGTGCTGGTGCTCGATAATTTCCTGAAATGCATTGTGGGAGGAGGTGTACGGCTGTTATCAGTGGAACAACAAATGCCAGGACTGTAGTCCAATATAAGTAAATTGTTTCAAGGGCAGAAGGACAACCCTCCCACGTTACCTTGATGTTCATTCAAGAGACCTCATCTATAATGGTGGTAGGGAGTGGCTAGAGTCCATCCCCATCTAGCTATTGAAAGCGGTCCTCTGTTCAAATTAAAATCTTATATACTGTAGTTCTCTATCAATAGTTTATCATACTATAATATCAATAGACTCACTCTTATAGAACAACACACATTAAGTACCCCATCCAGCCACCAAAATTTATGCAAAGTAAGTAATCATCATTTTAAGACAGAATATTACCAAAATAACAAAACTTCAAGTACTATAAACAAAAGTATAAGTCCACCTGGCAAAACTGGTCAAAACTACAGGAAGAACAAAAACATACAAAAATTCGGTCATTTTCTTTCCCCGCTTCTCTCTGGATTGGTGAAAATGCTCTCGAGGAACAAAACAAAAAAAACATCAAATAAAGTCAGCGAAGGAAAGTTATTTTTTTTGTGTTTTTTTTTTTTTTTCCATTTAATAACACCCAACCCCCCCACCGCCAATAAATGTTTTTTAGTCACAGTTTCTGCAGGTCTCTGTGCGGTTCTCCCCTCCGCGTCCGGTCCCAGAGTGGTAGGCAGCAGCCAGGTGTTAAGGCCAGATGTGGCTTTGATGGAACCTTGCAAGAATACCTCCATCTATACCAGCAGCAGCAGTAGCAGCAGCAGCTCCTAGTCCTGCCCTATCGCCGTCTACACACCAGCAGCACCCACTCGCCCGCCCTCTGGGGAACACATCTAGAGCTCAGTCTCTTGCTATGGATTTTCGATGAGTTTTTCTTTCCGGAAAAAGGAGCAGATATTTTGGAACTCATCCGTCCCCAAAACCTTGAGCAGGTAGAGGGGATGGGGGAGAGAGAGAGAAGATGTGTCCGATCCCTCCTCCTGTTCCTGAAGGATGGACTGGGGCCACAATATATATATGTGCGTGTGCGTGCGTGGACACAGCTACAAAGTTTGCAAAAAGGGCCAGAGACACCATCTCTGGACCCCTCCTCTCCAGTAAGATCTCCAGGGCCAGATCTAAATGAAACCCAGACAGTAACAGAAACGGTTGAAAAGGCGCTGCTGTATTGTCGTCGTGTGCTCGCCCCCCCCCCCCCCTCCCCCCCAGGTGCCCCATGGCAGAACCTTCTCAGGGCTCCTGTTTGATGTAGTAGCCCGCCGAGCCGTTGCTCTCCTGGTCGGACACGCCCTGCGAGAAGGTGAACTCGTCCACCTCGGTCGCCTCCTCCTTCAGCCGCAGCAGAGACTCTGCTCACGGACGCCCGGAGAGACAGAGAGAGAAAGAGAGAAAGAACAGGGACAGAGATGAGTGGACTACAGCTGGGCACACCTCAAATGGAAATGACGAGTGTGTAATGAGTGTAACGAGGACATGACTGTCACGCTGTTACAGTGACATGAACCAGGAGTGTAGCGGGGACGTGAACCAGGAGTGTAGCGGGGACATGAACCAGGAGTGTCGAGGGGGACGTGAACCAGGAGTGTAGAGGGGGACGTGAACCAGGAGTGTAGAGGGGGACATGAACCAGGAGTGTAGCGGGGACAATGAACTCTTTGGGTTTGACGAGGGACATAACCCTGGAGTGTAAACTGGGACATAACGCGGGGCGAAAGGGGGACATGAACCGCGGTTTAACGGGGACTTTAATAACACTGGGTCACGACACCGGCTATAACGGGGACATGTCACTGTGTTACGGTGACATTAGACCCGGTGTCACAGAGACATTACACCTTTAACGTGGGAATACCGGGTACCCCCGAGCACCCCGCTCTTTCACGTTGAACGGTAACAGTAGATAACACAAAAGAAAACACCTCAGGCGAGTCATGAAACAATCTTCCAACCAGCCAGAGTGTGCAGTTCTATTGGTTTACATGAAGGGGGAGCAGACAGCTGGTGGAAGGGAAGGGGAGGGGAGGGGAAAACCGGAGTTAAAGAGAAAGCAAGGCTGGGAAACAGCCGGGACATGTAACGAAAACACCCAGATGTGTGTACCAAGACAAGGCCACAGCCGTTAAACCTACCCCCCCCCCCCCCCCCCCCCCCCCCACCCACCCGATGTGCCCGTGAGGGCAGCCATGCAGCGCCTGTCGGGAGGGCCCGGTTGATAGGATGAAGCGCGGTTACCTGATTTGTGCGTCTGTTGGAGGTGGAGGTGTGTGCGAGGGCGCGGCCTGGTGGGTCCCGGGGCGGGGTAGGGGGGCGGACTCTGCTCTTCGTCCCCGGAGAAGCTCCTCCTCCTGCCTGCTTGACCGAAGGGCCGTCGACCGACCGGGATCTTCCGCTCTGAAACGCCAAGCGAGACTCGGGTTAGGCCACTCGTTGAGAGTAAAGGGGGGGGGACCTTTTTGATT
Organism: Micromesistius poutassou; assembly: GCF_964030765.1. Taxonomy (NCBI): domain Eukaryota; kingdom Metazoa; phylum Chordata; class Actinopteri; order Gadiformes; family Gadidae; genus Micromesistius; species Micromesistius poutassou. The sequence continues at coordinate 1,816,275 of NC_140291.1, read as the reverse complement.
CTTCACAGTGGTGGACGTGTGGTCGTGTCATGTTGTGACTTCACATGAGTCAAGGAAGGCTACGGTTATCTAACGTGGTCAAATCAAGTGGATTTGACGTGGACTAATAATAAAATTACAATAGGGAGCCCCTCATTGTGTGTGACCCCTAATTATACTCTGTTATACCCCTGATTATAATAATAATAATAATAATAATAATAATAATAATAGTCTCCCTAAGGAGACTCGCAAGTCTCCCTAAGGAGACTCGCAAGTCTCCCTAAGGAGACTACCGAGTCTCCCTAAGGACTTCTACAGCATCACTAGTAAAACGCCAGCAAAGCTCGGGAAGCTGTGGAAAAACACTGAACTACAGCATGCAGATGGTGCCGACCCTAACCTAACATAACCCTCACCCCCCTAGCACAAAGTCACTTTTATGATTGGGGTACCTCCAATACACACCTACTGATACCACAAAATAACCCTTTCTCCCCTGCGGATACCAAATATGAGCATACCAGCGGTGTGAATTACTAGAACATGAGCATGAATAAGGCTTTAGAAACTGTAGAAACAAAGAGGAAGACATGGAGACACAGGGATGGCTCAGATGAGACAACGATGGAGGGAGGTCTCACTTTTCTTTTGTCCTTTGTACTGCGTTGCCTTCTTCTTTTGCTTGGGTACGCTAGAGGGCATCTCCCGGGCGCCTGGCAGGCAGTAAACAACACATGTCTTGTTTCAAGTTTGAAATAAATGGCAAGGAAGACCTGGTTAAAAACTGGTTAAAAAGGGCATAGAAGTCCTTCAGCCATATAGATCCAGTATCATCCGTTTGCTGTGTGGCCAACACTACAAATACTAATAATACTGTTTATAATGATACTACAACAACAACAACAACAACAACACCCCTAGGTGGCGTGGACAGAGACTCACTCTGCGCGGCGGGCGGCTGCAGCTGGTACCCGGTCAGCTGACACCAGCCCACGGGGTAGAGGTCCGGGGACTCGCAGTCCACCCACTGGTCGTACTCGTCCTCCCAGCCGTCAAAGTGGATGCGCAGCAGGCGGTGGACGATCCGCGTCACCGTGCCGACGCACACCAGCCGCGGCTCCATCAGGTCCACCGCCTCCAGCTTCATGCCCTGCCGGAAGCCGTGATTCGGGACGTCCTGCGGGGAGGGGAGAGAGAGACGGGTGGGGGGGGGCGGGGTCCATGGACATGGAGACGATTCATGGGTTATGTTGTCTGACGTCTTTTTGTGCGGCTGAAACCAATGATCAATTTAGGCTTGCAGAGGTAAGCCAGCACAAAACAACAAAGGTAGCTTTAACAGCATGCCGACATGAATGAACAATTCAACGCACAACTTTTGTGATCGGAGGTGAACATCAAAACAGCTGGACAGAGCGGTAACATGGCCTACCTTGTTAAAGAGCTTGACAGGAGCAGCTATTGAACCCGTTTCTCTGAGGTAGTCAAACCATTTATATGGTAGTTTAGTGCACCCTGGGGAACAGGTCAGTCAGGTAAGACTATGGCATTAGAAACACGGGCCAACAAACAAAGAGGTGAGAGCTTAGCTACACGCAGTGAGAGAGACAGACGTCATGTCTTATCGGTCAACGCTACGTGTCCATCTTTAAAGAGCAACCAAGCAGGGACAGCAGAGCACTAAACATAGCAATAGGTTTACCATTACAATGCATTACCAAAACAAATGCATTACCACAATAAAGCACAATCAGACCGTAGTATCAAATGCTTAGTGTCGGTCACCCGTTAAGGCAAGTCTGTGGCTATGCATCGATGAATCTGTTGAGTCATAGAAAGCCACAGCAACTGCTGAAGTGTGTTCCTACCTCTTGGGGGTGTGAGTTCAATGCTGTTGATTTCACAGAAGCCGGCAGGGAAGATGGAAGGGGAGGTGGAGTGGTAGCAGAACCAGTCTGAGCCGTCCACGGCCTCCGAGCCATCGATTCCAATCATGAGGTAGCCGTCTGCCAACACCTAGGAACGCATGAAATGAACTGTATCATGAGGTAGTCATCGGCTAACACATGTAATGAACTGCATCATGAGGTAGCTGTCTGCTAACACATGTAATGAACTGCATCATGAGGTAGCTGTCTGCTAACACATGTAATGAACTGCATCATGAGGTAGCTGTCTGCTAACACATGTAATGAACTGCATCATGAGGTAGCTGTCTGCTAACACATGTAATGAACTGTATCATAAGGTAGCTGTCTGCTAACACATGTAATGAACTGCATCATGAGGTAGCTGTCTGCTAACACATGTAATGAACTGCATCATGAGGTAGCTGTCTGCTAACACCTACAAACAAAGAGTACAGTCACAGTACGTTTCAATTGTGTGGTGGAGGGTTAGTATTGAACCACACTACTAAATCCAACTACTAATTAACCAAGAGAATAATAAAAGTACACTAGTAGTGTGCACCTTGGACAAAAGTCTCCAAGCCGTTGATAACAGCAGCAGTACCTCCATAATCTTCTACATCTCTAGACGTCTATAGTCCGTTAGAGCAGCACACGGGCAAGGATTTCTGTCAGTGCTGTTGTGATTAGTAGATAGTAGTAGTAGATAGTGTAAAAGGTTAGTCACCTGTCTTACGGTACCTAAGCATACAGAGAGGTAGACTCACCTTTCTTACAGTAGCCACACATATAGCAGAGAGGTTTAGTGGGTCGATGGCCTCCAGCTTCATGCCATCTCGAAACCACTCCCCAGTCTGGTCCACATCTCTCACCTGACACACACACACACACACACACACACACACACACACACACACACACACACACACACACACACACACAGTAAGGAAAAAAACTCTACCCTATTATCATACTATATCATAAAATCATATTAAATAACCGCACCTTCTGGAATAGTGGTGATGGAGCATCCATTTGACCCTCCATCTTCTTTGTTACATCTGAAAATATGAAAATAAATATAATATAAATTATATATATAAATTTCATCAAATCACACCATGTTTACTACAGTACTAACAATAACTACAGTAATGACTTGCACTAGAATGCTTGCACTAGAATAATAACCCTACAGTACCTAGCCCAAACCCTACAACACTAAAACAAGCCCTACAGTTATTATCATCCATACTGTAGTCACCATAATGCTACATGACTAACCGTAACCATACAGTAGTAACAGTTACACTACAGTTCTAACCCCAACGCCAACCTTATCTCAGATTTCAATGTGTTGTCCATGCTGCAGCCTGATGCAATCAGGCTGCAGCATGGACAACACATTGAAATCTACAGCTTGAAATCTACAGCTACATTACAATGACATTTATGTCACTTTTGCAGCTAGCGGTCCCCCAATCAAAACAGTAACAAAATACGTAATTTGATGACGTCAGTAAGTAGTGTGGAGTTGTTGTCTCAACAACAATTGCATCGAAAATCTGTCTGATGTGACTTAGGCAATCATCGTGTAGTAACAGATCAATATTTAAAACATATCAATGAATTAGATCTCTACTGGACTACTGTTTTTTGTGTATTTTCCCAAAAGTACAAAAACAATATATATATATATATATATATATCCTAGGTTTAGATATTTTAATGTGGAAATTGTAAATATCGTTTAATACTTTGGTTTACTAACAAACCCTCTTCTGACATTCACATAGCAAAACATTTTCTATATTAATTCTATCATAGAGATATATTTTGGAGCGCTTATCAGTCCCGACTTGTCGCATTGTGTGTGTCCTAAACAGGAACACTTAGTCCAAAAAAAAGTATCATTTTTAAAATAAACGAACGCCCGTGACTAACGAGTGCGACAGACTCACCGGAGCGCTTGAACCGGTGGCCGATGCTGCGCGACCAGCCGATGTTGTGGATGAGCGGGCTGTACATGTGGCACCAGAAGTCGTCCGAGCCGTCCTGGCTGTCCTCGTACACCAGCCGCAGGCGCCCGCCGATCACCTGCTCCACCAGGGCCACCCGCGTCCTGCTCAGGTGGTTCTTGTCCACCACCTCCACGCGCATCAGCTTCTTAAAGGGGAACTGCAAGCTGTCGTGCACCTGGAGCGGGAAAATAAAAACAGCGATAATGAGCCCACTGGCCATAAACTAGAGAGTGTTGAAATCCATTGTCCCTATGCATACGTAGAAAATAGAGTAAAATAAATACAAAATGACAAATCCAAAAGAGAGAAAGAGAAAAAGAAAGAAAGAAAGAAAGAAAGAAAGAAAGAAAGAAAGAAAGAAAGAAAGAAAGAAAGAAAGAAAGAAAGAGATAACTTGAGACCAAGATTATTCCTCACCTTGGTTGCGAAGTCCGCTGGCAGTGTTTTGGCACCGGTGAGGCGCTTGACAAGAAAGGCCTTCCAGTTGGAGTATTTGAGCTGTATGGCTGAGAAGGAGATCGGAAATTGGTTCATTAGCGATCCAAGGACACGCAGAAACAAAACAAAAACATAAGAACACAAACGTGTATATGTATATATATATATATAAAAAGAAGGAACTGACTTTTTGGAGGTACGAGGGGCTTGTTGCTGGATGCACACCAGCCCACAGGGTGGATCTCTGGGATGCCCAGGTTACACCAGAAGTCTTTACTGGTGTCGTTGTCAAAGCCCTCATAGCGCAGGAGCGCCTTGAACCCTGCAAATACATTAGGAATATAACACTGTACCGTAATATATGAAATAGAGACCAAATTTATTTGTGAGGGTTCCTATTTCAAAAGACTACCATTGAGTCTATTAAGTGTTAACTGCTGTTGAAATGTTAAGATGAAATCGACAATGTTCATGTTGTCTGAGGCAAGACATTGCATTCCCACATTAATTAAAGAACAGCCACCGTTCCAAATTAAGCCCAAGGCTAACCTGCTAGTTTAATGATCCCTGCGATCCAGTAGACTTTGGTCGAGAGGGTGGTGTCCGAGTTGAGCACCTCCACCCTCACACCCTCCGCTATGTCCCCCCAGCATGTTCCCATGGGGGCCTACCAGCCACAGACAAATACAAATAAATGATTAACACAAGAACACGGTTAACACTCTTAATATTGGGAGTATATTGAGTATCGGATGTACTCACATGCTTGAAACAACCAACGGGGGCTCCTGCCGTGCCATTGTTGACGATGTATCGACCCCAGTCAAAGCTTTCGACCGGGACCACAGCTGGGGGGGGGGGGGGGCAAATGTTTGAAGGTTGAGGCGAGTGTTTTTTGCATTGGCCAACTAATTCCACAGACACGTTTTTAAATTGTCTTGTGTATGGCTTACCAGCTTTCAGTTTGGCCTGGTTCTGCTGACTGGCTTGGTACTGTGCGTAAGCTGCCAGCTTTGCCATGAGAGGCTGTTTCTGTAACACCTTTGCTTTTTTCGTCGGTGGTTTACCCTTTAAAAACAACCAGCAGGTGGACAGTTAAACAGACAGCGTGTATCACTTCTAACTAGTTCCATGGATTTAAAGTCAAAGTCACACCACTGAGTAAATCCGAGGAAAGTACCTGAAGTCTAGCCAAGATGCTAGCTTTTTTGGAATTGGAAGAATAGCTTCTGGAGCAGGATACACTGCAGAAACGTTTGGTCTTGGAATAGAATGCATCCCGCACGCCCACCATCCCACACATCTCGCAGGTGGCTGTTGAATATAGACCACACAAGACATTTGTTGGACTCATAAATATTGGCGATTGTGAGGAATTCTCAATATTGTTTGAATATTTTTGGTCAATTTGGTCAATGAACATGCGTTTTACTCACCCATTCCCGCCTTGCCATCGGGATAAGTGTAAACCTGTCCATTGTTCTTGATGATGGGCAGGGTTGCGGGAACCACCTCATCCTCACTATCGTCAGAGCTGGAACTGCTGGTCGACTCCTCACTACAGCTGTCATACCCATCGAACATCCCAAACGAGTCCCTCCTCTTTCGTTCGGAACGTGGGGTTCGCTCAGCCTTAAAATGTGCAGAAAACATGCAAGCACACAGACATAAATCACAAATATGCCCTTTTTGTTTTAATGAAAGGAGTCGAGTCTAGTAGTAAGGGTTAAGAGTTTGCACATAGTAAACATGCAAATAGACTACCTCTAACCCTACCTGCTGCTTAATAAGTCAGCCACTTAGGATAAAACCGTTCTTAATTGGACTTTCAGTTACGGATATATTAACATGACACATGTTACCGCGTAGTCTTAGTCGTAGTGCGATATCAGACAACCGTACAATCATTGCGGTCAATCGTTGCTACAATACTTTTTTACAATTTCCTCGTCTGAGGAATCAGGAAGAACAACAACGTCTTTGTTGCCTGACGCGTTAACGTTATCCGATTTGCAAAGCCACAAAACAACACACAATATATTATTATTTTTTAAATGGTCTGAACAGATAATCGAGTGCTGCGGACATTGCATCACTCGTTTAGAGACACATTCGACTCCCACAACACGGAAATGTTTACGTGAAACCTGGCGGCCTTATCTCCTTAGTGCTAGCACAGGGGCTAGCACAAGCTAGCGGAAACCCGTCTCCTGGTTGGTCTACAGGACCCCACCACAACACGTTTTTTTCCGCAGAAGACACGTCCTAAACAACACGTCTTGGACGCCGATCAACGCGAGGCGGCCAAGGGAACGAGCGAGTTTGCGTGTCGTTTCCGAATGGCACCAGCATAGGTTTAGCTCAAGGGGGCTAGCTGCTAGAAACATAACAAAGAGAAACCACACGGCCTCACTCCACTAACATAGCGACATATGAAGCAGAACACAGTGTTAAAGGCACTATACCATGTCCCTGGCGTCCTCCATCAGCCCTTCATGTGGACATGCTCCTCTCCTGTGCTAACTTGCGCAAATGATAGCCCTTAAACGGGGATGTATATGCTTAAAAAAAGCCACCGTCTAAAGATCAATACTACACAGCAGAATATCAACAATTACTCCGCCGCTTCTGCGCGTGTGCGAGCGTAACCTACTTTCCTGTGATTGGTCGGTCCGGATTGAGGTCAGGGACTTGTATAGAAAACAAAACATTGGCCATTCTCCTGTTATTGAATGACTGACTTCCAATTTTCATTCAGATTTATTGATATTCACGGATTTTCTTCCAGAACAAACCATTGCGGTTTTTTTTCTGAATATAACCAATATACCAAAGCCTACATTAGATGTCAATTAAATGTGCTGTAGGTAAGATTTATAACAGCTATTAATCTCCCGGCTGCGAGTGAGTGAAATGCGTGACAATCTGTTTCGAGTTGTCTATGCCTTAAACTAAGATTTTTGACCATTTAGGGCATCACCTTGTCTGATTGGTTTTGGGATCTCTCGTGCCTGTCATTTACTGGTTAGTGAAATGCAACACTTCTTAGTAGTGAGAAAGTAGTTTAGTAGTTTCTCAGCCACTACTTAGTGGCTGAGAAACGTTGGGGGGGAAAGCAGAGGGATGGGAATTTTTTTTTCGTATGTCTGCTCTCTCTCTCTCTAATCAGCTGTCAAATCTTACCTACAGCTCCTTTAGATTCCCAAACATAATCAGCGTTTTAAATAGCTTTCTAAACAACCCTTTTAAGTCTAGAACACAATCATTATTAATGAATCATTTGAACCTTGTTCAACGTCGTTAGACATATTGTCCACAGCCACCTATGGATCAGCCATTATACATGTTTGCAAATTAAGAGTCTCTTCCACATTAAAGACAAATAAATTCTTTATTGAAGATCACTATTATATTTCTGCAGACAAATAGTACTTCAGCATTATAGATGCATCTTATGTTTCACAAAATAATGATATATAATATTAAAACAATAATATAACCTGAACAATATAATTCTCTTCAATATATATTTCAATATATTCAATATATGTAACAGCTGGACCTTCTCTCTCTCTCTCTCTTTCTCTCTCTCTCTTTCTCAAACACACACACACACACACACACACACACACACACACACACGTGCGCACACAGAAACATTAAAGCCACGGTCCAGCTTACCAGTGACTTAGCCAGGAACTGGTCTCCGTGAAGTTTTGAACCCGATATCCTGCTTATGAACTCAAAGCAGTATTGAACGTAACAGAAATAGTGGCGCTAATCAAAAAATAGACTACAACAATGAACGCATCCTGCATTTGGGTAACTAAAGACAAGTACTTTTTCAGGAAGATTTTGACTGTTGCACACGTTCAAGTAAGTAAGGCTTCATCATTGGAGGGTGTTGGGGCTCACGCAGCTTGCGAGAGATTCACCTGCAGCAAGCCACATCAAAGGGATTCAGGGGTGTGGACAGTCCATGCTGGAGGCTGGAGGCTGGAGGAAAGATGTGTGGGGGAAGTGAATGATATCGTATAGAGCAGTGACCTGATGGACTTCAAATGAATGAATTACGTGTAATGAAAGAGGGATGACACTGTTAAAATGTAATACGCAAGCTAAAGAATATATAATTTAAATCGCAACACATGTTCGGTCCATGTTCACGTAGTTTCCATGACTTTGTTAATAGTTCTTCCATTTTGCTCTAGTTTGTCCCGTAACAAGTGCAAAAGCATGACCACCGTCTGCCATGTTTGTTCACACTCAAGTTGTGTTTTTAAATCCCAATATTGTGATTTGCTTTGAGAATCATGACTGGGACGGTCAGGAATGGAAGCGGTTAGTGTGTGGTGTGCTGTTGTGGCTAGATCAATGCCCTATATTTCTCTTCCTCTATCGTCGGCTTTGAAGAGGCAGAACAGCAGTATTTATGTTATTGTTAAATGAGGTTTCGATAGAAGTGGTCAGCCGCTTATATGCCAAGAATCCTGCTGGTTTGTCTCAATATTACAAAGTGAAATAGAAAAACGGATAACATGAAATAATTGTATGGTTATGTAACGCTACAGAAAGGCATCGAGGAGAACTTGAATACCTTGACATCAGAACAGCTCATCATCAATGGTATCGTCAACGCTTCCTGAGATGGAAGCAACTTCTGGAACATGAAAAGTACAAAGGGCATTTAGTAAGGAATAAACCACAACAGGCAGTGTAGTTATTGGAAAACAATTTATGAATGGATTGGTTATGAGGCCGCGGTGAAGCAGAGGTTGCTTACCACCACTGAATAGTTAGTTAGTTTCAGCCATAACATTAATACTTTTCATTGACTTAAAAACAGCTGAAATATTATTCTGCGGCGCTCAAAGCATTGATGCATGTTCATTGATTTAGAAAAATAATGCGTACCCATGAAACCTTATTGACCAATCAGAATTTTGCCTGTGCATCATGTCCCCTCGCTCCCATTCCAATCTAATTTCTGGCCTACCTCCAAGCCATAATCCATGTAAAAACCTTTGCTGCTCTGTCATGTGGAGTTCCACAGGGGTCAGTTCTTGGTCCCATTCTGATTTCATTGCATATGCTTTCACTGGGCCAGATCATTAGCCGCTATGGGGGCATCTCACGCAATAACCCCAGCCCTATACCCAAACCTGGTGACACCAACCTGATAGGCTTATACAGGACAGGCTCAGCTCAGACGACGCCCCGATCACATCATCCTGCCGACAAAAATAAGAAATGAGAAAGAGGTCAAGGACGGGATAAAATCCCACGTATTAAAATGTTATCCACTTATTTTAAATGTAAAGCCTTATCCGTCTAAACATTTTATATCATTCCTTACTTTACACTTCTTACGTTATTTAGCGTTAACGGCTCCTAAAAAGGACTTTGAATTGTGCTAAAGCAGTGTTCATTTAAAATAATGACGGTCGGTCACAGAGTTTTGAAAAGCACTCCTGAAGGGGGAAACGTTTTACCAGCATCCTCTGCAGAGAGCCAGGGTTGTCCCCGTCCCCTCCTCCACTCCCTGAATCCTGGCAGCTCACGGCGTGGCCCAGACGGATGAGCTCCTCACCCAGGTCTACAGCCTTCACATGAACAAGAAGACAACAAAACAAAAACACATTCACGGTCATATGCATATGAGTTCACAATCATAATCATTGAGTCACCAAATATGTTGATGCCGTCGTTACTGCATAAAATTACGGTTTCACTGCAGTCAGCGAGTTTTATGGCAGCTGGCATCCGTAAGTGTACCGTGAGCGAACCGATCTCAGGACTCCGCTGAGGACGTGTTTTAATCTGCCACTGTTTATCTTAATGAGCCAATGCTTTTGGGTGACCCCATAAGAATATTATGCCATGTGTGAACGGGCGCAAGACGGAAATGTTCCTGAACATAGCTGCATCTGTGAATAGTGTAAAACACTAGCGTGGCCTGCAATGTTATCCCAGTCGTTTACCAGTAACTATGTGTGACAGGGGCTTTAGACTATTTATACATATTTATACTGACTACTTAACGTCAACCAGCTTCTGAATGTTCAGATTGTTTCTGCAAAGTAAGCGGAAGAAACCCAGAAGGCACCAGCTCACCTTGCCCTGGATGTTGTCATAGAGCTTCATACTTGGCCAGGTGCAAACTTCAGAGTGGGAGTAACTGCATAGTTTGGCCCGCAGGGGGCGCCACTCAGCGCAATAAGTTAGTTTGTCAAAGTCATCCAGGGCTGCCTCGGTCCAGGCCTCGTCTGGCAGAACAACAGATTCAAGGTTGTGGATTTCATGCAGTCAGCAGTAGTTGTTTTTATCTTTTTCTACTGTACTGAGATTAATTAAAATGCATAAAACCTGCTGGCTGTACTTCTGCCAGGCTACACTCAATGGCCTGGAACGGTAAACTGAGGAAATCACTCCTGGGTAAGGACAGATTAAATCAAAAACGATGCATTATATCCTAATACTTCTTCAATTAACGGTCATTAACCACACAAGACCACGCGTCTACCTCATGCTGCGCAGGCTGTCTTTGGGCAGCTCTTGGTTGTCTCCAAAGTCCACGTAGTAGAGGTCAATCAGGCCGGACCCGTGCAGGCCCAGCACCCGGGCCCTGTTCCACGTTCCATGGTCCCGGTACGGGGCGGCCACTATGTCTCCCACCACGATGGACTCTATCGTGTGCTCCTGTAAGGAGTTACGCAGCTTTGAGCTTTCAATCATCACCCAGAAAAGCTAAAAGTGATAACATTATGATAGCCCCTACTAGAGTGTGAGTAGTGTGCGCTCAATAAAAAATGCAAGACATTTTGGCCCGCTGCGCAATTATCAGGTTTTTTGTTCTCATTAATAATGCAAGGTACACACACATCGCCCACGACGAGTGGCAGCTAGGGGCAGGCGCAGGAGTGTGTGCAATAAAGCGTCCGTCATGAATAAAGCATGGAGGAGAGATGCGGGGTACTCACGCTGGGTGTACCCGCCGCGTACAAGCGGCTCATCTCCTCCGTCAGCTTGTCGAGCTGCAGGGAGCGAACCCCCAGGATCTGGATCCAGAAGTGGCCGGGGTTCTCCGACGCCGACACGTACACCTCCAGGTGCTCGTCGGGCTGGAAGCTCAGGTCCGGGCTGGGAACTGGACCGGAGAACGGAGAACGACAGGGGGGGAAAAACGACCACATAAGGACATGATGGGGCCAGGGTTTCCTGCACAAAGTTTGTTAGTGAAGGTGGTGGGGGTTTGCCATCAGACCGGGGGGGGGGGGGGGTTGCTGTCTGACCGGGGGGGGTGGGGGGGTAGTTAAGGTAATTGACGTCGTAGTTAAGGTAATTGACGTTGTAGCTAAGGTAATTGACGTCGTAGTTAAGTTAATTGACGTCGTAGCTAAGGTAATTGACGTCGTAGCTAAGGTAATTGACGTCGTAGCTAAGGTAATTGACGTCGTAGTTAAGGTAATTGACGTCGTAGTTAAGGTAATTGACGTCGTAGTTTAGGCGGCAGGCGTGTGTTGCTTTGGCAGCCGCCTAAGCTGTACTGTAAGTACTGTAAAAAATAAAAAAAAAACCTACATGGGGCAATGGGACGGATACTTTCCATCATGTGTCAAAACCTTGAGGAAGGCCGGCTCACTTTCAAACTTTGACACCTCGGAGAGAGAGTCTGGGGAGGCCAGCTCCTCCGGCTGCTGCTCCTCCTCCTTGTTGTTGTTGTCCCCAGGCTTGTTGGGCTGCAGACTCAGCGCCAGCTCACTGGGCTTCAGAGAGCAGGGCCCCTTGTTGTTGTTGTTGTTGTTGTGGATGATGGCGGCCGGGCCCGGCGGCGCTGGCGGCGTCGGCGGCGGCTGTGACTCCGCGACCTCACACTTTGGGGCCTGGAGGAGATCGTGCGGTCCTCGCTTCAGGCGGAGAGCGGACGACTGGCAGATCTTCCTCCTCACCGTGGTGTCGTCACGCACCTTCTCCAGGATCAACTCCTGGAAAGAGGCTCGGGTTAACGGTGGTTAATATTATTAGGGATGGGTCAGAATATTAGATTATTCGATTATTCGTTTCCGAGGGTCAAAGTCGATTTTCAACGTTTGGACCGTTAACATTTTTTCCCATTCAAATAAACAAGAATTAACGGACGGAACTAATGTTGGTTCTGTAGCACTATTAGTTTTTTTTATTATTATTAATCATGTACAGAAAAACAATACACAGGCATAAATATTCATATATATGCATACAACACAAACACTGATCACTGTTAAAGTTCGTTTTTTTGCGTTTAAGATATTAAGTGATTTCTTGCCGATGATCCATGGCTGCCTTTGTGAATGTCGGCAAACATCGAATAATCGATTATTCGATCATACCACCCACTGATTATTCGACCATGAAAAATTTGAGTTATTCACATCCTTAGTTAATAATGATCAAGAGTTTTTCCTGATATCAACGTTTTCGAACTTCGATTCCATTACTAGCTTTGGTACCGATATCTATATCCCGAATCTGTACCTCCACAGTATAATCACTGATAGCCCAGCTTCAATATGTGTGTTAGCAAATAAACTAGGAACATGGGTGTCTCTTGAACAGAATAGCTTAAAAAGGTACGTTTTAAATAGATTTCTCCTGAACTTTTATTATTTCTATTGAACTTTTTAAAACTATATCACTACTAGTTTTCTTACGATCCAAGTCTAACATTTCAACAGCATTAAAAAAGGTGCTTCAGGCAAGATTTGAGAGCCATAATGTGTATGGAAATGGATCAGAGAGGTCTTCGACTCTTTTCCCCTCCCTCTTTACCACTCTCAAATTGAGCCTACAGCAGTTTTAAGGGACTCAGAAAATGCGACGATGGTTACCAAAAAACGGGACCATTACAGAATCAAAAAGTTAGTTTTGTTTCACCAACCTTGGCCTGCTGCACCTCCTGGTGGGTGCCTGTGATGGTCACTTTGCCCATGGCCCCCGGGTCCTGCCGCCTCTCCCGGGGACAAACCACCCTGGCGCCGGTGGTCTGCGTGATTAGCTTCAGAGACTCCCCTCCACGGCCTGCAACAACAAAGAAGGAGTTCACCTAGACTCTACATAGCCATTCAGTCCCTTTATTTGTCTGTTGCACTGTTGTACGTCCTGGCACTTGATGAACGCACTTAATGCAGGTTGTATTCATTCATTGTACTTAATTGTGTAGCATGTACTTAATTGTGCTGTGTATGCATGTTGTGTAGCATGTACTTAGTTGTGTAGCATCTGCAGTGGCTGGCTATCACTGCTGTATACGGGGAAATGGGTTCAGCCTGGCGATTGTTAGTGCTTGCACTTGGTTCTATGAACGTCTTTACTGTACCGACGGCGATATATTGTTTCACTTCTTATGACAAATGTACTTATTGTAAGTCGCTTTGGATAAAAGCGTCTGCTACATGCCCTAAATCTAAGGAGCTGCAAACTCTCTAGTACAAGGGGAAAAAGAGGTTGGCACAGCAGTGGTGTAACTTCACTATGTGTATTTTAAAGGGGACGGGGAATGGCAAAAAAGTGATGAATATGGCTTTGTGTGACTTTTCTAAGATCAGAACTACGGCGAGAACCTCATCACCCATGTCTAAGCTAATGCACAACTCCTCAACTTACCTCAGCTTGCCAGCGTTTCGTGAGCAAAAATAAACGTTAACTCATACCATATTCAAAATAAACACTGCATTCAAAACACAAAACAATAAAAATCGTACAATAATCGTTTGTCTTCGTAAGTTATGTTACTGCTCTAGCATTGAGATCCTCAAATCTGCCAGTACAACGCCAGGGTGATCCTAGATTTCATATTCATGTGAAAGTCATACGCAGTTGCAAAATGTGTCCATGGAATTTTGAGTTAATTCCAGCAAATATATACGGCAACATTGAGTTAGCCATGCATTTTCTGTGTGGCTGTGTGCAGTATTTCTTCAGTGTGGGAGCTCCCACAAAGTCTACTAAGTAAATGTTGACGTGCTGTGCTGCTGGCTTACCAATGATCCTTCCAAAGGCGGTCTGGGGCACCTCCAGGACTTCAGTGGCCGGCTGGCAGTCTGTGACCAGGTTGTCCAGGACACACTTGGCCATTATTATCTGTTCCGGGGAGCCCCGCAGCAGCAAACCCACAGCTGTCTGAGGGCAGGGCCCCGCTGTAGCTGGCACCACCTGGACATGGGCTCCAGACCTCTCTCTGGCCTGGTATGAGAAAGGAGAGGAGTGGCACCGCTCAAGTTGTCAATCATTGGAGCCAACACTCCATTAGGATATTATTTTCTTGGTCACACGTTCATCCCATTGAAAGCCTGTCGGGAGCAAGTAAACGTGATCCATTACCCACTTCCCGGACTTGCAGCTTTTAGAAGATGTCTTGATTGTCAGAGTGCCCTTATCTCACCCGCAAGGTTAGTTTTATTAAGACAATCTGTTTTTATTAAAACGTCAAATATTTTGTTATGTAGCAGTCTGTACATTTGAGAGTTTATCTTTTTCCAAAGCTCTGAGTTTCGTTAACTTCGACAAGGCCATTCTAATCGGTTCCCTTTCGTATACTCGGCCCCCGACCACAAAGCCTCTCTCACCTTACTTTACCGACATGCCCCAGGAGACGCCGCTGCCAAGACGTATGACTATCAGCCAACGGCTAAATACAACCACACATCTCTAATTATAATCTTTACGGCCTGAATACCAGACCGTTTTAGTTCTCATCTTTTGCATGTTTAAGCAGCAGGTGTTTCTCTAGCTCACAGTGCATAACTAAAAGGTAGAATGGGAAGTTCATGTCTTGCTTTTGTAACAGTGTATTTTTTTAATATCACACACACAAAAAGGCACATTTAAATCATAAGCCAATGGTGTATGGCCATTTCAAAATTGTGACAAAACATGTAGTCTGATTTTAAACAGCGCTTTACTGTTGAGCAACAAGATCTATAGCATCTTGACGAAACACTGCCCGGTGAGTTGCCTTATATGCTACTAACCGCATCCAGAAAGGTGGCCTGGTGTCGGGACATATTCCTGTACACGTCCAGGGGAAGAGTCATCATGGACTCTTCACAGCTGACCAGCTGGGCTGCAAACGGCGACATAAACCACCAAGAAGACTACGGTTGAACAGGGAACATTTTAGATTGTTACACTTAAATGGCTGCAGTGAGAGGTCCGTAAGAGAGCGAGCGTTCACAAAAAGGGCCTGTGTGGGTGTAGCCCAGGGGCTGAATGTCTGCATGCCTGGCATAACACCAGGTTCTCAACTAACGCGAACGTGACTTTGGTGTCTGGTCGAGGTACGACTGGAGTATATAGTTCTGGTTGAGGAGTAAAAAGCGACAGACTTGGATTAGTTCGGACCAAACTGCCACAAAAAAAGTTAAACTTATTTTTGTTTGCAGTGTGTGTCCGCCCCCGTCCCAGGGTTTAGGATCACTAGTGGTTTCCATAGACGTCGCCAACACACTCGTCTCTTTGGTATGTTTGAACGAACACTTAGAAAGAAAGGGGTGTAAGGGGAGGACTCACAGGTGGCACTAACGGCGGTGCTGCTCAGGTGGCGGTAGACCATGTAGCCCACCCCGGCCCCGATGGAGAGGCCGGCGGCGAGGGCCACCACTCGGCCCGGGCTCATTGTGCTCTCGGGTGCTTCCTTCATCGCGTCCATGATGCAACGGCGCCCCAGAGGAACACCCGACCTAGACGGGACACAACAACGTAACTGCCTTTATCGGCACACACACACGCACGCTTCTCTTGACCGAGCCGCGAGCCGCGAATGACATTCAGGCATTCTGTCGAGACGAGTTTCTTTTCCATGCTATTTTTGTGTTGAATAAAAAGCATTGTTGTGTAATTGTGATTCATTCATGGCGTAGCAGGAATCAGTAAACAATCAACTTCACTGTAAAATCAAGTCAAACAACTCATGCAGCGCATCCATGAAAGCAAAGCAAGCCTACAGTAGATTGATGCATCCCCAGCACTGGAATAGATTACACAGCAAAAATATAAACAACATATTAGGTAATATTTCAGGTTTGTAGGCACACGTTTTGTTTGAGGCAGAAGGTCAAACTGCAATCGTCCCAGCCCAAACAATGGGAGCTGAGCTGATGTGCGTGAACAGCTGCAATACCTCCAACTATTTTTCTCACAGATTTGTCTCTACAAATATATTGGAGCAGGCCAGACATAGGTTGGAGGTAAGCCAACATTGGATGGAAAAGCAAGCGGACGAAACAACATGCAGACGCGCGTCTCACTGAGAGAAGAGAGCACTGGGGCTGTAGTTGAGGAACACGCGACACTTTGAGATCCCCAAATCCATCTCTGAAGAAGTGTGCCAAAATGACGGATCTTCGTTTCCCCCCCCCTCTCTTTTACAGAAAAAGGGTAAACCAAGTGAGGAGAAAATAGGGACGACCATCTGCTCCCTTTAGGAAGGAAACCATCGCCCCCAATGGGTGTAGGATACTGTGTGAGAATGTTGAGGTACTACACACAAAGCGTTAGGCAAGACAAACCATTATCTACAATACAGCGTAAAACCATGTGAGCACTGATATGAAGGGTCTACTATATGGCACTGATCTCTCGTTGTTGTGATCATCATAGGACGCGTATGTGCTAACCGCGTATGTGATCCATCTCCATCGAGGACTGAACGGAGATGCATGATCTCAACTTCTAACCACTATTTGGGCTCCCAGCCCTTACCCTAACTAGCAGCAGTATCTTAACCATTATAGCACACGTCCTATTAGCTGGCAAACAGAAAGACAACACTGACATTAACGTTACGCTTATATAACACACTTATATAAGATGTAGAAAACTGTCAATCAAGGATGCACTGGGAACTTCAATCATGATGGATAAATAAATACATACATAGCCAATATATAGTATATCAATCATATATAGTAGGCCTAAGGCTGCTTGCCTTTAACCATGGGCCATGGCCATGGTTTCTGGGGGCAACTTACCATTGAGTATACTGAGTACAAGAATCACCTCACGTTGTGAAGGGAGCGAAGGGAGCGAAGAGAGCTAACGTAGCCTCTCTGTGCAGCAGCTACATAATAACCTCTACAGTACACAACACAACCCGCATGACACGCTCACCTCTAGCACCCCGACCAACATGGTTCACCTTAACTCGCACTGTTTACCTTAACTAACCTTCCCATACAACGAACTAGCCCCGTTAAAACAAGCGGCGGGGGGCTGCCTTAACAAGGGCAACCCCGAACGCGAAGAAGCATCGCACGCACGCACGCGTCGTATTGCGCCATGGATGTGTGTCTCCAAAGCGTCTAAAACAAACACGTCCAAATGTACGTTTAGACGTAAACCATACGCGTCTAAACGCATGCGTACATTTAGCTTACTAGAACTAAAGCTTCACTTACTAACAGTAACGACGAGGACCCGTGTGTGCTGTCAAGAGGACGAGGAGGAGGACACAGCCTACACAGGGCACGCGCAGGTGGAATGCCCCTGTTTGTGCTAGAAGCGCGAAGCACGACGCCGGAATGACGTCACACAGGGGGGGGGGGGGGGGGTGCTAATCAGTGATATCGCCTGTAGTATGTCCCAAGTGTGTGCATACTATGTGCATACTGTACGTACACTGTAAGGGTAGCTGCAGTACTTAGAAGTAATAAGAAAAAATATGCGATCGTTTGGACATAGGATGGCCTCCTTTTATAATAGTTTGTACTTTTGTTTTGATGTTGTGTGACCCTTCTTACGTTTCTAGACTGTAGCCTACTGTTTTGTCTGGGAATAATAAACACCACAGCTGTTCTTCAACAAAGATACATTTGTACACAATAAGTTATATGAAACAACGTGCGGACGACCGTTGCCGTTAGTTCATTGTTCATAACGTGTGTTGCAGACATAATAACACGTACACCAACATGTAATAAAAATGGACCGCCTTTATTTACTTCACATAAATCAATGCATAAACGAAATGTACAAAAAAAGAAAACATTTATCTTTTGAAAAAATACAAAATATACATTTACGGATCTTGTGAACTACCACATCAACATCAGTACTCCTCATAATGAAATGACAAATTGGCTGTCAGCCAACAGTCAATCATATAGCATGAATAGTTTTTCCTAGTTTCATGAGAAAATAGTTAAGACTAAACACCAGCAGCACATACATCAGCGATTCAAATCACAAGTTGTAGCAGACAAACTGAATATTACTAAAAGATTTCCCAACCAGAATGCTGACTAAATATCCTTCTCATGCAACATTAACAGAAACTCAGTGACACGATAAATTAACCGAAGTACAAAATGTGGAAAACAAAAAATTAAATGTACAGCATTTTAACAGAATGTACACATCGCGGTGAGTCTTTAAAAAGACTGAAAGCATGAGACAATCTTGGACTACATGGCTGGTACATCAACATGAATGGTATCACCTGTCCTCATCCTTTTATTCCTTCATCTTGAGAGAATGAACCATTAACCTAATAAAATGCTTACAAAAGGCTTGAGGACCGGTGATGGGCACATATGGTCAACTAAAACCCATATAACCCCCAGATATCCCTTTCATTCAATCGGATGATATCGAACTGATCCTTTGCGAGCTGTGGCAACAACAGCCTGTGGTCATGACACATCATGGAGAAGCATTATGGATGACTGGCGTCACGTCTGCCAGAGGCAAAAGGAAGGAAGGCTGTGTTCATTTGGGAGCACAGTATGAGAAGTACAAATTAACCAGGAGGAGGATAATTTTCGAGATGTAGTCAAACTGCTAAATTAGGTTTTTAAATCCTCTGCATCTGATCACGTGTATCACCTTCGCAAATCATTCGTGCGTATTTAACATTTGTGGTGTACCAAAAACAAACAGCAGCCGGCATTTTGTTTCTAGGTCTAAATGTTATTTGAATGACTCATCGTCGTATAGAGAGAGCGACTAGTCAGGCAGAGAGTAAAGGCACCCGTTTGAGAAAGCACCTTCCAGAAGACTGCATTAAAAAGATTCTCGCAGTAGAATTGTATTTTTTTTTTTTTTGCAAGGATTTGCAGAGATTGTTGTGTTAAGCCCAATGGTCTTTCTCACACATTACAAGACCTTGTGTTCAGACCTTCCTGTTGAGAATGATACAAGAGGTGGGTAGATCTAACATGAGCCGCCATTCTTAACAGGGACATACTAATTAATTGGATCCAAACGGAAGCTCATGAATTGGGCACAATCTAAATCCTTTTGTATGAGGTGGCGCTTGGGACAATAGCTTTTTTGTGAATATGCAATGTGTTTGCCAGGGCTTATTTACAGAGCTTTTGCCATTTTAACCCTTTTTTTGTTTTTGTTCAAGCTTTCCAGACTTACAAGAGGTAGCATTACATCATTCCCTGTAGATATGCAACAATATGCAACAACCCTAAAACACAGCACATCAACTCTGTAGGCCTCGACCCTCGATCGAGCCCAGGACAGTGGCAACAGAGTGGACACAGTCATGTACATGCTAGCATCGCATTTTCCATTGAAAAAAAGATCCCACTAGGATTAGTTTTATGATACAATCAAATCACCATCAAATCTGGAAATCACTCTTCTCTTAATGCAATCAGGGCAACTCTGAGAATGAGTACACCGACAGAATTAGCCTGCTAATCTCAGCATTTTCGTATGAAGTTTCCTGTGGACCTATAATATGAATACATGTGATGCAGTGTGTGTAAAACAATCCATGCAGAAGTGTGTATCTTAATGACAAACTAAAAGCGATTGTGAGAGTATTACCTCTTCAAAAAACATTCCTCATGCTTCTTCTATAAAACAACCTTTCAATAAATAGTTTTCCTGCAGTTTTGGCTTACTTGTGTTAGGGTTGGTTAGGGTTATTCGGGTATTAGTTTGGATAAGGAATTTGGATCAAGAAGATTGGAATTTAAATGCTTTGCAAACACCTTTTCTGTGTCAATCCAGAAAAAAAAAAAAAAAAAGCTTAAACGTAAAATAGAAATCAGAAGTTTTAAATATGTGCGTTGAATATGTCATACACATATGACATACTGTATGTGCTAAAGCCCTATCAATTCAAACTGAAAGAGGTGCAGTGTGTGTGGGCAGAGGCCTGGTCGTGTACCCTAAGAAATGAGGCACAGGGGTGTGTGTGTGTGTGTGTGTGTGTCAGTGATAAACAGGTCGCCCCTTCCTATTTGCACAAAGCTGATCGGTTCCTGGATTCGCCGCAACAATGAGTTCCTTAGAGCAGAGCCAATCAAAATGGCGAGTTCATTCCCAGTTTAGTCTCAAATTGTAATTTCTGCCGTTTCTGGTATCGAACCCGCACCCTGTAAACAAAAAAAAAAAGAGAGGAATAAATAGTTTGGCACAAACAATAGAATAAAACGGCTTGATCAGTACTTCAGTAATTCAGGAGGTAATTAGAGAAAATCACAATAATTATTATTAATTCACATTATATAATTGTTGAATTCTAGGCCTTGCTCTTTCCTCCTCTTACTCAATCACTTGGCCATAATCCCCTCTTTACAGATATTTCCTATTGCGCTATAACCTACTGCTACTTTTCCTGTCCATTGTATTAGAGGGCACAAGGATCACGAGGGAAACCATTGCATAAAAATGTCTCACACGCATGACTCACCAATATAAAGTATACTATACATGAACATAGACTGTACTGGTACACTATAAGTATCCTATATATATTGTATAGTATTAGGAAGCACATTGTATAGGACATTACTGTCTCCTTAAGAAGGAATCAGGTCGCTATTGGAGGAAAAAGGTTCAGAATTCAGATCAAATATAATGTTGAAGGTGCTATAGGGAAGGTTTGACAGGTGCAAAGAGAGTGAGCCAGGTTTTTAAACCCAGCACCACAACAACACCTCTGCTCCCCCCCCCCCCCCACATATTTCCACCTTCAGGAAATGTTGCATTTCACGCACCTGGGATTGACCGGCAAGATAGGAGTCCCCCAACCAATCAGGGAAGAGATCCCCATGAATTTAAATTCAACAGCAATACCTAGAGCGCCTCTAGGTCAAGGTAGGGCTGGGCGATTAATCTAATTTTAA
The DNA here is from genome assembly GCF_964030765.1 of Micromesistius poutassou. Lineage (NCBI taxonomy): Eukaryota > Metazoa > Chordata > Actinopteri > Gadiformes > Gadidae > Micromesistius > Micromesistius poutassou. The sequence goes on along the minus strand of NC_140291.1, from coordinate 1,794,801 downwards.
TTGCAATTTCGATTTCAGAGTGAAACGATCACCAAACTAATATAATCGAGTTGAAACGATTTGAAAAAATAAAAAAAATAAAATAATTTTTTTTAATAGAAATTGCAGAACAGCTCATTTACAAAGTGTTTTTTTTGGAGAGAAATTATGATTAAATGCATCATGTTTTCAAACTCAAAAATAAGAATCAAGAATAATCGAGATTTCAATATTGACCAAAATAATCGTGATTATGATTTTTTTCCATAATCGAGCAACCCTAGGTCGAGGTACATCGGGGACGGGTACTAGACCGTACCTGATCTCGTGCAGCTTCACCATCTCGTTCACCAGCACCACCAGCAGCGGGGACAGGGAGACGAGCAGCAGCGCCATCAGGGGGATGTCCCAGAGGGCAAAGGTCAACGGGGAACTCCTGTCACACCACAGCTGGTAGTCCACGGTGGCCTGCACCACCTGGCCCAGCAGGCTGTGTGGATGGAGACAGACGGCAGGGAGAGGGGGCGAGAGAGAGAGAGAGAGAGAGAGAGAGAGAGAGAGAGAGAAAGAGAGGACGCGAGAGAGAGAGGACGCGAGAGAGAGGACGCGAGAGAGAGCGAGAGAGAGAGAGAGAGGACGCGAGAGAGAGAGGAGAGAGAGAGAGAGGGGGGCGAGAGAGAGGGGGGCGAGAGAGTGGGGGGCGAGAGAGAGAGAGAGAGAGACAGAGGCAGAGAGAGAGAGAGAGAGAGAGAGGGCGAGAGAGAGAGAGCGAGAGCAAGAGCGAGAGAGAGAAGAGAAGAGAAGAGAAGAGAAAGAGAGAGGCAGCGAAAGAGAGGGGGCGAGAGAGAGGCAGAGAGAGAGGCAGAGAGAGAGAGAGAGAGAGAGAGAGAGAGAGAGAGAGAGAGAGTCAGAGCGAGAGAGAGGGAGCTATCAATTATTATGTTTTCTGGTTGATTTACAATTTCTTTGAAGAAGTCGTTATTTTACTGAATGAACATACCAAAGCAAGTGATATTAAATATGAGCAAAGGAGGAGCATCAAACTCATTTTAGATAGAGAGAGCTGGTATGGGGGGGGGGGGGGGGGGTACTCACACGACGGGAACGGTGAGACACCACCAAGTGTTGCTGAAGGGACTCTTCCTCCACAGAGACTGCGAGCGGTGCACGTAGCTCAGGGAAACCACCACTGGAGGAGAGACACAGGGGGGTAAGGGAGTGAGGGTGGGCGTGTACATAGGGAGGGATGTCGCAGTCTTACAGTTACAGTTTGCTGGAGCTGTAATCGACAAAAACGTATTGAAAAAAAAAAAATTTGTTAACTCAAATAAAAACAGAAACTGAGTTGCACAAAAAACTAAACCAAATGTAAATACAGGACTAATGATAATAATAAAGTATGATTTTGCTCATTATATTGTAATAGTGTTAACTGTAAAGACCTGATATAAAGGAATGAACATCAATAGTCGAAGTGTTAATATCCATTATGAATGAATGAACAGCAGAAGTGTAAAGTGCAGACCTGATATGAATGAATGAACAGCAATAGTGTAAAGTGTGGAGACCTGATATGAATGAATGAACAGCAGTAGTGTAAAGTGTGGAGACCTGATATGAATGAATGAACAGCAGTAGTTTAAAGTGTGGAGACCTGATATGAATGAATGAACTGCAATAGTGTAAAGTGTGCAGACCTGATATGAATGAATGAACAGCAGTAGTGTAACGTGTGGGGACCTGATACAAACAGTGTGCAGACCTGTGTGCAGAGCAAGGAAGCCAGCCATGACCTTCTGCGTGAGCAGCAGGCCGTTGGACAGCTCTCCGAACCAGCGCGGCGCGCCCTCCGACATACTGTTGGAAAAAAACAACACATAAAAGTATTTCTATGAGGGATTCTACATGTTGGATTTTCACATATTTTGGAATCACTTTAAATTGTCTTTAACCGCAATTGTGGCACATGCCAAGGTTAAATTACGAATATACTTCACTTAACAATATTGATAACGTTGTAGGGCTGGTAGTGAATATGTTCGGAAATAACTTTATGCATATGCAAAAAAAAAAGTTGTATTTACTAATTACATTTGCCAGTTGTCCATCACCTGTGTTTTAAAAGTGAACATAATGTGACAAACGGGATTCTTGTGCGTTTACCTTTTTCACACGAGTAATGTGATTCCATGAGTGTGAGCGTGGTGGGTGAGTATGTGAGCGTGGTTCTACCTGGGGGTGAGTATGTGAGCGTGGTTCTACCTGGGGGTGAGTGTGTGAGCGTGGTTCTACCTGGGGGTGAGTGTGTGAGCGTGGTTCTACCTGGGGGTGAGTGTGTGAGCGTGGTTCTACCTGGGGGTGAGTGTGTGAGCGTGGTTCTACCTGGGGGTGAGTGTGTGAGCATGGTTCTACCTGGGGGTGAGTGTGTGAGCGTGGTTCTACCTGGGGGTGAGTATGTGAGCGTGGTTCTACCTGGGGGTGAGTATGTGAGCGTGGTTCTACCTGGGGGTGAGTATGTGAGCGTGGTTCTACCTGGGGGTGAGTATGTGAGCGTGGTTCTACCTGGGGGTGAGTATGTGAGTGCAGGAGCCGGGACCGGTGCTGTTGCTGGCCTCAGTCATGTTTCCCGACCCCTTGCCAGCCGACAGCTGGCAGAACTGCTGCAGAGTGAAGCCGAAGCCGAGCAGGTAGGCACACACAGTCAGGCCAAACTTCAACAGGAAGCAGCCCAGGAAGTAGTTCTGGGTCTGATCGGAAAGAGAGTCAAAAAAAATGTTAACCACACACACACCCACACAAAATGGGAGGTAATGAGTTAGTGAGCAAGTATAGTGTATTTATATACATGCAGTGGCTTTCCAGAGCATTAGTCACAAAGGGGCTTAATGCAGGTTAAAACAACCAGAAATACACTAAATACAATATAGATACACAGTTGTGTGTTAGTGACAGTGACATAGTGACAGTTACTTCCAGCTAAAACACGCCTGTAACAGTTAATGTGACCGTTAATTCCAGCTTAAACACGACATGCAGACAACAGTAAGTGTAAAACAAGGCTCTCACCTTGCGGGGAATAGCGTCTAGATTCTTCCCTGTTGCTACCGTCATGACCGAACTGTCTGGAGGTTTCCCCAGAAGGGACACACTGTTGAGACATGTTAGACAGACTGTTGGGTTAACCTCGAAGGGACACACTGTTGAGACATGTTAGACAGACTGTTGGGTTAACCTCGAAGGGACACACTGTTGAGACATGTTAGACAGACTGTTGGGTTAACCTCGAAGGGACACACTGTTAAGATAGGATTCATCAGTGTATTCTAACTGCCTATCTTCAGGGTTCAATGGTCACCTTTTTAAAAGGAAAACCAAACCCCAAAAAATAGGATTCAAGATAAAAAGCGATGTAGTGGGTTGCATAGTAGTGACACGGTTTGATCATTGTCCGAAAATCTTAATGCAATGCAATTGCACGCGTAATTATTTACTGGCATTTTTTTGTTATTACCATGTTACTTTATCAAACGTTACAGCCACACACCCTAGCTCAAACTGGATGTTTGGTTACTATTCTCCTCATTATCCGTCACGTATACAACATTAAGCCCTTCACACTTTATGTAAAAATACAGCTGTGTGAGTATTTAGAGGATTCAATCGTGCGTAAACAGTCTCTCGGGAGGAGACGCGCGCTCCGACGGGTGCAAGATAAAGAGAGGAGGTGAACTTCAACAGGCGCAGACGCCCCCCCCGGGTACGGAGTGTGATTGGCCTACCTGAGCAGTGGACAGCTGAAGCAGGACAACCACAGGATATCGGTGGTGTTGATGGGAGGGGGCAGCTGGGCCAGACAGGCCAGGAACTAAGAGGGGGAAAACCAGCATCAAACTGCAACTGTTTCTCACCATACTAGGCCTGGGCAATAAAACAATCAGTTATCGTATCGTGATAGACTTTTGATCAATATCAATATAAAACATGTTCAATATATATCGATAGGAGACCGGACCACCGAATCTAGCAGCTGGGTTTGTTACACAAACACGGTTCCATACTTCTTTACAATATTTGAGTGTTTTTCATTGTTGTGTCGACATTGGAGTATTTATCGATGAAGAACAGTGGAAGGTCGTATTAAGGGTTAAACAGAAGTGTTTAAATCCAGCATCGTGATTCCTAGTCTTTTTAGGTCATTAAAATTACCAATAGTTATCGATATCGATCAATATGATCAAGTTATATCGTGATATGTCTTTCAGCCATATCGCCCAGGCCTACACCATGTATAGGTTCAGCTATACCGCGGTATACCGTGGGATGTGTGTGTACTCAGCCCAGCCCGCCTCCTACCTGAATGATGACCAGACTGAGCTGACACTGGAGCAGGAACAGGAAGCACTTTCGGATGCCGTAGGTCGTGTGTCGTGCCTGGAAGTCATAAAAAACATTATATATCTATAATGTACAACAATACAACAAGTTATGTTGTATTTCAAGAAGGAACATTCACAAGATCGATTTATTGTGACTATGATGGGTAAAAAGCAATCCCAATGAAGATCAACCCCAACACTACTGGTTGATCGGTTCGGGAGACAGAGAGAGAGAAGTCATCTGATGCATGTGTTTAATCTAGAGAGGAGTCATCTAATGCATGTGTTTAATCTAGAGAGGAGTCATCTAATGCATGAGTTTAATCTAGAGAGGAGTCATCTAATGCATGTGTTTAATCTAGAGAGAGGAGTCATCTAATGCATGAGTTTAATCTAGAGAGAGGAGTCATCTAATGCATGAGTTTAATCTAGAGAGAGGAGTCATCTAATGCATGTGTTTAATCTAGAGAGAGGAGTCATCTAATGCATGGGTTTAATCTAGAGAGAGGAGTCATCTAACACATGCGATTGTCCTCCTTGGTTCTCCGTTAACGTTCTCTCGGCCTCACCTGCTCAATGAGCTTGACCATGCTCACGCTCTCCCCCTGGTGGAAGCAGACGGAGCAGCCCAGCGTGTTGAGCTCCCCGGACAGCCTCAGAGGGGTCAGGCCCTCCATGTCCCCGCTGAAGCCGCAGCCGCCGCCGGCGCCCGCGGCGGCATAGCCAAACGTCTCCCAGGAGCAGCGCGAGGGGTACAGCGGGTCCAGAGCGATGCTAAAGGGAGGAGGAGAAAGATAAGTGTGTGTGTGTGTGTAGGTGTGTTTGTGTGAGTGAGTGAAGGCGTGTGAGAGTGAGTAAGTCAAGGTGTGTGTGAGAGTGAGTGAGTGAGTGAAGGTGTGTGTGTGTGTGTGTGTGTGTGTGTGTGTGTGTGTGTGTGTGTGTGTGTTTTTGTGTGTAGGTGTGTGTGTGTGTGTGTAAGTGTAAGTGTAGGTGTGTGTAAGTGTAGGTGTAGGTGTGTGTAAGTGTAGGTGTGTGTAAGTGTAGGTGTGTGTAAGTGTAAGTGTAGGTGTGAGTGAGTGAGTGAGTGAGTGAGTGAGTGAGTGAGTGAGTGAGTGAGTGAGTGAGTGAGTGAGTGAGTGAGTGAGTGAGTGAGTGAGTGAGTGAGTGTGTGTACCTGAGGTTACTCTGCAGAAACAATCTACTGTTGCGGAAGTTTGCGGCGCTGCCCAGACAGCAGGTGACCTCTCTGTTCTCCTGCATGATCTCCATCATATCGCACATGGCTGGGGAGGTGACCACAGAAAGCAGTGAACTGAAGCACCGGCATCCGTATACTGTGACCCCCCATGGGCCTCTACACAACATACTGCAACCCTACTCACTGTCTGGGGTGCAGTCGGTGAAGAGGGGAACCAGAAGAGGCACATTGTCAATGTTTTTCAGGTGGGGTCGGACCTGGTGGATACCACGGGGCAGCTTGGCCTGCAGAGAGCAAGAAACAAACAAAAAGATGTGATTCAAACAGGGGTTCTTTGCTTTAGGTAGGAACGGTTGCATGATGAGATGCATAGATAACCATTTTTGAGACCACACCCTGTCTGGGCAGTAGATACACTCTACACTCAGTCTAGAACGGCTAAGGTTAGGTTCTCATCAAGTCAGAAGCTATCGCGGCAGCATTTGTCAAGCCGAGTGCTTGGCTAACACGTTACAGGTGACCTCGTAAGACCATTTCAATCTACATATCATTTACATTTAGGGTATATAGCAGACGCTTCTATCCAAAGCGACTTACAATAACAGTACATTTGTCAGACGAAAGAGAAACAACAATATATCGCTGTCGGTACAGTAAAGATGTTCAAAGGAACATGCTCTCTTTGCTGATCTCCTGATCTCAGCTCTCATTCAGTTTCTTTCTGCAGATCAGCCCGGCCTGAGGCCTGTTGTAAGCATCTCCCAAAATTAAAAAACTGATCGGTCCCGCCCAGAGGTAAGGGAACTTCAGCCCAGGGATTGATGAGATCCAGCCAGAAATGCTAAAAGCTCTGGGTGTTGAGGGGCTGTCTTGGTTGACACGCCTATTCAACATTGCGTGGGAGTCTGGTACAGTGCCAAAGGAGTGGCAAACCGAAAAAAGAGGGACCAGAGAGTGTGTGTCAATTACCGGGGTATCACACTTCTCAGCCTCCCTGGGAAAGTCTACTCTAAGGTGCTGGAAAGGAGGGTTTGGCCGATTGTCGAACCTCAGATTGAAGAGGAACAATACGGTTTCCGCCCTGGACGTGGAACTACGGATCAGCTCTTCACTCTCGCAAGGATCCTGGAGGGGGCCTGGGAGTATGCCCATCCGGTCTACATGCGTTTTGTGGATTTGGAGAAGGCATATGACCGGGTCCCCCGGGAGAAACTGTGGGAGGTGCTGCGGGAGTACGGGGTAAGGGGTTCACTCCTCAGGGCCATCCAATCTCTGTACTCCCAAAGCGAGAGCTGTGTCCGCGTTTTCGGCAGCCAGTCAGTTCCGTTCCCGGTGGGTGTTGGCCTCCGCCAGGGCTGCGCCTTGTCACCAATCCTGTTTGTGATATTCATGGACAGGATATCGAGGCGCAGTCGTGGTGGGGAGGGGTTGCAGTTTGGTGATCTGAGGATCTCATCACTGCTCTTTGCAGATGATGTGGTCCTGATGGCATCATCGGCCTGTGACCTTCAGCACTCACTGGATTGGCTGGCGGCCGAGTGTGAAGCGGCTGGGATGAGGATCAGCACCACTAAATCTGAGGCCATGACTCTTGTGAGACTGGTGGATTGCCTTCTCCAGGCAGGAAATGAGTCCTTAGCCCAAGTGAAGGAGTTTAAGTACCTCGGGGTCTTGTTCGCGAGTGAGGGTACGATGGAGCGTGAGATTGGCCGGAGAATCGGAGCAGCAGGGGCGGTATTGCGTTCGCTTTACCGCACTGTTGTGACAAAAAGAGAGCTGAGCCGCAAGGCAAAGCTCTCGATCTACCGGTCGATCTTCGTTCCTACCCTCACCTATGGTCATGAGGGATGGGTGATGACCGAAAGGACGAGATCGCGGATACAAGAGGCCGAGATGAGTTTTCTCAGGAGGGTGGCTGGTTTCTCCCTTAGGGATGGGGTGAGAAGTTCAGTCATCTGGGAGGAACTCGGATTAGAGCCGCTGCTCCTTTGCTTAGAAAGGAGTCAGTTGAGGTGGTTCGGGCATCTGGTAAGGATGCCCACTGGACGCCTCCCTTGGGAGGTGTTCCAGGCACGACCAGTGGGGTGGAGACCCCGGGGAAGACCCAGGACTAGGTGGAGAGATTATATCTCAAAACTGGCCTGGGAACGCCTCGGGATCCCCCCGTCAGAGCTGGTCAATGTGGCCCGGGAAAGGGAAGTCTGGGGCCCCCTGCTTGAGCTGCTGCCCCCGCAACCCGACCCCGGATAAGCGGATGAGGATGAGGATGAGGATGAGGAGGAGGGCGGTGCCAGAGGAAAGTCTAGCGATCTACGGAGCAATCAAAAGCAATCTATTTTATCTGAAATAGAATGAATAACCATGTGAAAATATTACGTTTTTGCTTTTGCTCAAACCAGATAAGGCAAGAGCGAAGGGAGTGTGTGAGTCACTTTGTTATTTAATCAGATGAGTGGGAGTTTTTAGAACAGAGTAAGGCCGTGGCCATGTTTGGCTATCAATTGATGCCCAGTCAAGGCCAGACAGTTATTCATGACTTGCGAAACGCAAACTTGAATATCTGGATGGTCGAGGATAGGGTCAAGTTCAAATCTCTCTGAAACATCTAAAACAGACTATTTTGTTTTCTATTTTGTTGACTATTTTGATTCCGAAACCCTTGCGATTCTTTTCTATAAACATGACTTGCTGTTGCAGAATCTAGATATTTCTCTGGTGGAAGCATGGCCCGAGGATTATTACCCTGTTACAGTCCTCCAGGAAGCTTGGGACGTCGCTGTCAGTAGGATGGAAGCTGGCCAGGTCAGAGTGGATCTCCTCTTCTTGGAGAAGGGGTCCCTCGGCCTCGTCGCGGGAATCTAACAACAGCCACAAAACACACACTCTGATATCTGGAAAATACAGTTCTTTAACAATCACAAAACACACACTCTGATGTCTGGAAAATACAGTTCTTTAACAATCACAAAACACACACTCTGATGTCTGGAAAATACAGTTCTTTAACAATTACAAAACACATACTCTGTTGTCTGGAAAATACAGTTCTTAAACAATCACAAAACATACACTCTGATGTGTGGAAGCAACAGTTCTTAAACAATCACAAAACACACACTCTTGTCTGGAAAATACAGTTCTTAAACAATCACAAAACACACACTCTGATGTCTGGAAAATACAGTTCTTTAACAATTACAAAACACATACTCTGTTGTCTGGAAAATACAGTTCTTAAACAATCACAAAACACATACTCTGTTGTCTGGAAAATACAGTTCTTAAACAATCACAAAACACATACTCTGTTGTCTGGAAAATACAGTTCTTAAACAATCACAAAACACACACTCTGATGTCTGGAAGCAACAGTTCTTAAACAATCATCAATCATAAAACACACACTGACTCAGACGTCCTGAAAGTCCCCCACCAGCACACACACAAAGGGACGGTTTTCTGATTTAACACATTGAGCAGCAGGGAGAGAGTTTTAAATGTAGTTCCCAACATAATCCGTGCCATTACATTTTGTTGGCAATGGCCACCACCAATGATATGTTTTGCCTAACTTTGCACGGTCGTCGGCTGGATGTTTTGTCAAACACAGCCCCACAAAAAAGCTTCTTTGTTTCTACGCAGAACAACAATACCAACTAGACAGAACCCAAACCAACATGTCTCATTTTATGCCGCCTTCTGAGAAACTACAACAAGAACCACCAACCAGAACTACAGAACATGAGACACCGTAACAGTGCTCACCATGGTGCAGGTCATCCTGTAACCAGCCCTGGTCGGGGCTGGTTACAGGAGGTCGTTATAGTTACCGTGGGGCTTGTCGTTATAGTTACCGTGGTGCGGGTCGTTATAGTTACCGTGGTGCGGGTCGTCGTGTAACGAGCCCTGGCCGGGGCTAGAGGGCGCCCCTCCCTCCCCGTTGGGGGTGAGAGAGATGTGACAGTTCCAGCCCGTCTCCAGCCCCATCTTCTCTGCAAACACCTGCATGGTGACATGACGAACAATGACATGATGAACAATGACATGATAAACAATGACATGATGAACAATGACATGATGAACAATGACATGATGAACAGTGACATGATGAACAATGACATGATGAACAGTGACATGATGAATAATGACATGATGAACAATGACATGAGGAATAATGACATGAGGAACAATGACATGATGAATGATGACATGATGAACAATGACATGATGAACAATGACATGATGAACAATGACATGATGAATAATGACACGATGAGCCATGTGCTAGATTATGGTTAGGTTGTTTACGGCACAAATCCAATGCAACCCAGTGGTGTTGATAACCCAGTGGTGTTGATAACCCAGTGGTGTTGATAACCCAGTGGTGTTGATAACCCAGTGGTGTTGATAACCCAGTGGTGTTGATAACCCAGTGGTGTTGATAACCCAGTGGTGTTGATAACCCAGTGGTGCAACCCAGTGGTGTTGATGGTCTTGATCGAATGAAATCTCGATTAATAATTTTGAAGAGTTACGTTTGACACTGACTCTCATTCACCCCCTCCAACACACTTACGTCCCTACACCTGCACTCGTTTTTGTCTGATATTGTACTTCATCATACTACCTCATTCTGTTATTACCTCATTCTGTCTTCTCTTTTTTGCACTATTTTTGTTAGTTGTTTGTTTTTGCACCACCACACCAAAAATAATTCCTTGCATGTGTAAACATAGTTGGCAATAAATAAGATTCTGATTTTGTACCAATTCATTGCCTTAGTCTTAACACACATACACACACACACACACACACACACCTTGCTGCGCAGCTCGTCCTCCATGGAGAAGTAGACGAAGCGGATGCAGGCGGCCACCAGCGCGTCGATCAGCCGCACGGTGTCCAGCCGGGCCTGGAACTGGGAGGACACCATGCCCATGAAGATCTGCCCGCTCAGGGCCTGCACGCAGTCCTCCCGCTCCACGCCCTCGCCGATGCCCTCTGAACACACACACACACACACGCACAGACACAGACACACAAGCATATCATAAGGGCGTCAGGACCACACACACACAGTAGCATAGCATAAGGGCGTCAGGACCACACACACACACACACACACACACACACACACACACACACACACACACACACACACACACACACACACACACACACACACACACACACACACACACACACACTAGCATATCATAAGGGAGTCAGGACCACACACACACACACGTTTGATTCATTTATTTGGAATGGCCACTACTACAAAACCATAGCATCCAAATATTAATAATTAAAGAGCCCATTATGTCTCACACAACAACACAAACACTGTGCACAAAGTATCCACAACCAAGGGAAATCGGATAGAGATAAATAAATAGTTATATTATGGGTAGAGATGACAGCGCCTTCTCCATAATATGCAAACTGCCTATGATTGCTGACACAGAGCAGTATTGACACAGAGACAGTCTGTCATAATGGCATCAGGACACACACACGCACGCACACGGACACACACACACACACGGGCCCTCACCGTCGGAGCTCCAGCTGTTTCTGCGGGAGCCCTGTTTGATGGGGGTGGTGGAGGGAAGCTCCAGCCCAGCGAAGAGGTTGGGGCCCGACGCCGCCAGCTCCACACACTTGCCGTTGAGCTGCGACGACAGGGACACCTGCATGGGCTTGTAGGCGAATGCCGAGCAGTAGCCCGACAGACACGCCCGCTGGTAGAAGTCCAACACTTTCTTCCTGTGGTGCGATCGAACGACGGTTAAGATACACTTTATTGTCCTTGAAGGAAATTTGTCTTGGACTCCAATGCTATCATATAAAGCTGCTTTACAGTAATAACAGTACAGGTACAGACAATACATACATATAGGCCCCAGGCCACATATACACAGTATACAAGAAACGGTGCGATGCACACATACACACACCCACCCAAACCCTCCCTCGCCCACGGTTAGCACTGAGGGTCCCGTAGCGTTACCGGGTATGTGCGCCGTCGAGTGTACACCTTAAGGAGGACTTCTTAAGGTCCGGGTACCTGTCTGAGCCAGAGAGCGGGTATATGTCCGCACCGTCCCAGAAGTCCGTGCAGGCCTCTAGGATGAGGTCAGCCGAGCCATGTGACAGCATCTGGACGTTATCTGGAGACACAACAACAGATTGTTCCACTCGATTTCACGCATAGGCACGCAAGGCAATTTGCAATGCAAAAGACAACAGGCAAGGAAATAAACAAATGCAACGAGACCGATAACAAATCAGCTAACAAACATGATCAGTCCACCAGCCTCAGCTCCGTGAGACTAAAGGGCTGGTAAGTTTGAACTTGCTCTGTGGGACTACAGGGCTAGTAAGATCCAGCTGGCTCTGTGAGACTACATGGTTACCATGTTCCGGATCCTTCATCAAATACATAATGAGTTGGCTCAATGATGTGCACCACAACATGCGGATACCAAGCCTACTCACTGGAGGAGGAGTCTCGTACGAAGAGGGACATGATGTGAGAGATGGGGGGCTGCCGCTTGGTGAAGTGGTTGGTGGGCCGCCGGGGGGCGGAGTCAGACATCTTCTCGGCAGAGGGCATCTGGTACATCGCCAGGTGGTTCTCCTGCTTGAAGAGCTCCCTAGCACCGGGGGTGAACCCTGGTACGCACACGCACACGCACACGCACACACACACACACACACACAGAGCATCAAGTGGCAATCCCCAACAACAGTTTATTGTATCCCTCACCCCCCCAGCTCTCTATCCCTCCCCATCTACATGCACCAACCCAGAGCCCACATCTCTAACCTTTGTTCCGGGACACGCCCACCCCAGGGACCTTATCCCTCACCCTCTAGGGACCTTATCCCTCACCTGGGGCTCCCCATCCCTCACCACCTAGCTCTTCATCTCTCACCCCCTAGCCCCCCCCCATCCCTCACCTATGACCCGGGACACACACACACACACCACCCCCCCCCCCCCCCCACCACCACCACTCCTTCACCCATGAGCCATGACACACTCACACCGAGGCCTCCCCATCCCTGACCTACGAGCCTGGAACCCAACCCGGGCGTCCCCAGCAACCAGCAACCCCCCGTCCCTCACCCCCCAGCAACCCCCCGTCCCTCACCTATGAGGCGGGACAGCTCACACAGGCCCCAGGGCACGTGCACGGGCCTGACGGCGCCGCGCGTCTCCCGGAGCGCGCGGTCCGACAGGTGGTCGGAGAAGCGGCAGAGCTGCTGCGTGACGGCGCCGTTGCAGAGGTTGAGCAGGATGTTGAGGCCCAGGGGCTTCAGGGACGACAGGTGGCCCTGCCACGACAGGTCGTCGAACTGGATGCTGACGGGGTTCTGCTGGTCCTGCGACAGGCTCAGCATCTCCAGGTGGTAGTCGCACACAAAGTCGTCCACCTCGCCGCCGCCGCCACCACCACCGCCGCCGCCCAGCGAGAGCTCCTGGTTGGGTGTGGAGGTGAGGGAGGGGTGTGGCGGCGGGGGGGGGGTGATAAAGACTTCACATCGATCGGGCAATTGTCAAATGTCATACATTCAATATCTTTAGGCATGGGCGATAACAGACACTGTTTAAGGACAATTCTGTTGTATCTCATCCGCTTCATCATGTGGTTTAAATTTTATTTAAAAATATATTTATTTTTATTTTTGTGTTTTTTAGTAGCAGAAGTAGTAGTAGTAGTAGTAGTAGTAGTAGTAGGTGTTGGTGTTTTTAATGTATTTTTTCTTTGTTGTCCTGTTTATTGATTTATTGTGTATTTATTGCCACCCTAGCAGTAGTAGCAGTAGTAGTAACAGTAGTTGTGGGAGTTGCATTGTACATGTTGGTCCTCCCTCCTTACAGTAGTAGGATAGTAGTAGTCATAGCAGTAGTAGTAGTAGTAGTAGTAGCAGTGATAGTAGCGGCAGTAGCAGTAGTAGTAATAGTAGTGGTAGTAGTACTAGCATCAGTGCGTACCTGAGCCTGCTGGTCCTCTCCCCCCTCGGTGTCGTGGCTGAAGCTGACGTTGGAGCCCGACGGGTGTTTGATGCGCGTGGCGTACGGGTGCTGGGGCGGCCGGCGGGGGCGCAGTGTGTCCGCCGAACGGCTCGTGTCGTGGGACGTCTCGCTGGGCTCAGGCCCCTCCCCCAGCTGCAGGGACGAGTCCATAGGCAGACACAGCAGAGCCTCCGCCTCCTGGACCTGAGGGACAAGAAGGGACAGCCAATCAGAGATGTCTGATATTCTTACGACTCCCAGATATTTGTATGGACAACGCAATTGTGAAAGTTGTTGTACTATCGCATTCATTTTCTCCATAGAGGTTTTGATTAAAAGCCATAATGTAATGTAAGAGCCAAGGAGAACCAATGAGAGAGCAGGACTAGGGCGTGTAGGGGAGGAGCCAAGGAGGACCAATGAGAGGGCAGGACTTGGGGGATTAGAGGAGGAGCCAAGGAGGACCAATGAGAGGGCAGGACTTGGGGGATTAGAGGAGGAGCCACGGTACCTCGTCGTCCTGCTCCATGCGGCAGTACGAGTTGATTGACAGGTCGTCCCGGAGGTCCTCCTGGCTGTCGTGGGGGGGCTCCACCCGGCCGCTGAAGAACAGGACCGTCTCGGGGCTGGGGTTCGGCCAGGACAGGATGCCCTGCTTGTCCACGCAGCACAGGACCTGGGTGAACACGTTCATGCACACACACACACACACAAATATTACACACACACACAGACAACTGACCCTACTAGCCCTAATGCACACAGAGAGAACTCACCCTACTAATCCTTACCTACTGAGAGAGAACTAACCTTAACATACAGAGAACTCACCCTACTAATCCTTACCCACTGAGAGAGAACTAACCTTAACATACAGAGAACTCACCCTACTAACCCTAACGCACAGAGAGAACTCACCCTACTGATAGAGAACTCACCCTACCAGCCCTAACACACACACACACACACACACACACACACACACAGAGAACTCCCCCTACTAACCCTAACACAAAGAAATAACTCACCCTACTCGGCCCAACACAGAGAACTCCCCCTACTAAACCGCACAGAGAGAACTCACAGTCACAGATCCCAGAGTGTGTAGGAGGCTGGAGGTATAGCAGAGGGTCTGGGACTCTCCCTTCAGGACGCCCACTAGATGTCTCCACACGCATCGCAGCATCTCCTGCACACACACACACACACACACACACACACACACACACACACACACACACACACACACACACACACACACACACACACACACACACACACACACACACACACACACACACACACAGAATTAAAATCACATCAGGAGCAGAATCCACCATTGTTAGTGTTTTAAATTACAAAGCAGCGCATTGACTGAATCTCTATAATGGGATTGGATTAGGGTTAGGCTGAACTTAAGGTTGATTCTACAAATACGGAGGTCAAATCTACGAAGCAAAACAAGAATTAAGATTCCAGGGAAGGAAGTCTTGACTAATGGAACCGTCTTATGTGTATGTGGGCTTTACGTGTATGCTGTACGTGTATGGTCTATGTGCATGTGAGCTGTATATGTGTATGCTGTTTTACTATGTGCGTGTTGTACGCTGTATGTGTACCGGCTGGATTCCAACTAATTAATTAATTAGAAATCAAGAAATCGGCGGAGTGCAAAATGTCATCGGTGAGAGCGGAACGCCATCCTTTAGCCCAAAGCACACGGCCGGGACAGGCAGGAAACACTCAATTTGAACTCTGAACATCCTGCTGGAGTCCTACGGGATTCCCCGCCGCCACAGTCACAGCTGTGTGCTCTGCTCCATTATAGACCCCGGGGTTCCAGTTCACGTCTACAAATAAGAGGCAGAGGTCGGCTCCGTATGCTTTGGGCTTCAGCGAGAGGAAATGGATGCACGGAAAGGAGCCGTGATGCAGTGTTGTCGTGTGTTGGTTGTCATGGTGGCGGTTGGTGCGACTCATGCAGTACACGCGGCTCAGGCACTGATTTATTAAAGACAGGTTTGTTATCTATCTATCTAGATCTTCTAGGAGAAAAAGAAAGGGAAAAAAAAAACAGGAAGGACCAGATAGAAGGGAGTCTACTGATGATAAATGATTACTATAGGTTTGTATTAGTTTGTTGCATTACTATAGCTTGAATTCATTTATTTTATGAGTTTGTTTTATAACTATACTGTTGTATTACTATAGCTTTGAATTAAGTGTGTTGTACTACCATAGCTTTAAATGAGTTGGTTGTATTACTATAGCTCGGAATTTGTGTGCTGTATTACTATAGCTTCGTATTAGTTTAGCATCATCATAACTACAGCCTGGCAGGACCATGAGGCAGGTGTGAGGGCCTAGCTGGGCGAGCGTGGTGGATGGGAGGGTTGCAGAAGCCAGGAGGATTAGAGGAGTGGGGGGGGGGGGGGGCCGCCGTCTTCGATGGAACTTACGATCCGCAGCCCTCGGGCAAATCGCAACGTCGACTGGCCGGTCCACAGAAAACAAGCCAAGCGAGATGAGGAACAATATACAGGTCACACGTATGGCGAGTTGGAACAGCAGCAATGCAAATAAAGACTCGTGACTGGATGCTCATTAGTGATTTGGTGGGGGGGGGGGGGGGGGGGTAAACAGAGCTGAGAAGGACGTCTGAGTGGGAAGGGTGAGGCAGTGAGCGGGAGAGGAGTGCCGGTGGGGTGGGGGGTCAGCGAGCAGTTATACCTGGGAGGACACCACTTCCGTGTAGCTGCTGAGGGTATCCTCAGAGAACTTAGCGAGCTGGCGGCGAGAGCACAGTTGGGATTAAAACAGAGGCTCCCTCAACCCCCCCTTGTGTGTGTGTGTGTGTGTGTGTGTGTGTGTGTGTGTGTGTGTGTGTGTGTGTGTGTGTGTGTGTTAGGTAGGACGAGGCTGAAGCAGCTAGCGTAAGCTCTCAAGAGGGGGGTTGCATACATGTGTGTGTTGTGCTTGGATGTTTTGTGTGTGTGTGTGTTGCGTGTGTGTTGTGTGTGTGTGTGTGTGTGTGTGTGTGTGTGTGTGTGTGTGTGTGTGTGTGTGTGTGTGTGTGTGTGTGTGTGTGTGTGTGTGTGTGTGTGTGTGTGTGTGTGTGTGTGTGTGTGTGTGTGTGTGTGTGTGTGTGTGTGTGTTTGTCCTACCAGGCCAGTGGGAGAGGCGCGGCTGGACTCGGCCAGGACACGGGCCTCGCCGTAGGCGTTCACCAGAACCCACATGATGGGGAAGAGCAGCGGCAGGATGGGCAGAACCCCCATCAACTATAACACACAATATAACATGTACCGTATAACATATACAACATACCATTACAGGGTTCTGGCTCTCTATTCGTATACAGTAGGTTTTGGGTTAGGGGACAGGTTAATGTACAGTAGGTTTAGGGTTAGGGGACAGGTTAATGTACAGTAGGTTTAGGGTTAGGGGACAGGTTAATGTACAGTAGGTTTAGGGTTAGGGGACAGGTTAATGTACAGTAGGTTTTGGGTTAGGGGACAGGTTAATGTACAGTAGGTTTTGGGTTAGGGGACAGGTTAATGTACAGTAGGTTTAGGGTTAGGGGACAGGTTAATGTACAGTAGGTTTAGGGTTAGGGGACAGGTGAAGGGGGGGTCAGTACCTGCAGTTGGATGAAGTTAAAGACGGGAGGTGTGAGGCCGGGGGCATCACAGAAGTAGCGCACAGTGTTCACCAGGAGGAACGCCATCTAGTGGGGGACACATGGGGCACACCAAAAGCAATGGTTAACCCAGTTAACCATATGGCTAACCAATGGTTGACCCATTGGTTAACCCAGTTAACCATCAGACCAAGACCCATGGTTAACAAAGTTGACCATACAACCAAAACCCATGGTTAACCCAGTTAACCTAAGGACTAAAACCCATGGTTAATCATAAAAACAAAACCCATGGTTAGCCTAGTTAACCATACAACCAAAAACCCATGGTTAACACAGTTAACCATCAGACCAACACCCATGGTTGACCATATGACCACAACACAGTTAACGCCACAACACAGTGGGACCCACTGTAAGCTGTCTCACAGTCTCATTATTTTGCCTATTTTGCTGTAGTTTAGCTTTGATCATGAAGATGTCCTCCGTGCTCCCCTCAGCCTCTGATGTTGGAATGATTTACATGAGTCAAACAGGTGATTGTGTTCACCTGGGTGTGCGTGTGTGTATTTTGGTTTGCCTGTGGTTTGATCTTCAAATGCTGCAAATCGCGCTGATGATCTGTAACCTGCTAGCACCGTATTTGTTCGTCGTAAATTTAAATTTTAGTTATTTTGAACTGATGTTTTTGTTACAGATAAGTTCTTGAGTAAAAACATTTTTGTTCACATTCAACATCTGCATCTGTGCCTTCAATTAATCCCAACTATGAATATTTGGGGTTTACAGTAAATTGAGGATTGCTTCTGGGGTTCTGCATGTTGCTCACCAGTACGATTGGACAGACCAGCTTGGCCATGACTGATTGGACGGTGAAGCGCTCGTTGTCCATGGCCGTGATTGGCCGGGACAGTGCCAGCTCCAAGCTGTTCCTGTGGAAAAAAAAAACCTGAGGTTGTCAAAAGCGTTAATCTCCAAATCCCTCACGCTCGTCACGGGCAGTTTGAACTTGTTCAACCTAGTGAGGGTCCAGACCGCAGTTATGTAATGTTTACAACCACCCATTCCACGGCCAGAGAAAGTTCTAGTGGTGAGAGGTGTATATATTTTTAAGTTAGACCTCAGTGTTGTTTATACTTGCTCTTGATTGGCCAATAACATTCCCAGGGTGTGCATTCTTTTTCAATAGCATTCCCCTGGCTCTGCCTTTCGACAGTTCCACATGAACGTGCTACGAATGCAACGTTATCGTCGGTCTAATACTACCTCCGACCGGATGTCTCCTTGATATACATACATATGCTCAAAGCACTGCAGAATAATATTTTTATTTCAAATGATTAAATCGCTACACAAATAGATTTAAGATTAAAGAATTATCTGATCATTGTAATACGGCGGTGGCTCTGTCGTATCACCACCCAGTTGTACGGTATTATTTTTTAGAATACTGTGTGTGTGTGTGTGTGTGTGTGTGTGTGTGTGTGTGTGTGTGTGTGTGTGTGTGTGTGTGTGTGTGTGTGTGTGTGTGTGTGTGCGTGCGTGCGTGTGTGTGTGTGACTATTGGTGGAAAGTTGAAAGTGTGTGTGTGTGTGTGTGTGTGTGTGACTATCGGTGTAAAGTTGAAAGTGTGTGTGTGCGTGCGTGCGTGCGTGCGTGCGTGCGTGCGTGCGTGTACCTGACACTGTCCAGGACAGGCGTGCGGACCACTCTGAAGAGCCGCTGCTGCTGGGGGCTCTGCGGGCCTCTCTTCTCATCGGCCTGCGGGGAGGGCGGGGGGGAGAAGGGCGGGAAGTGGTCCCCGGGCTCCAGCACAATGTGTTGGTCGTCCTGGAGACGAGAGGAGGACGGAAGGTTAGACAGTAGAGACTACAGTGTGTTGGTCGTCATGGAGACGAGAGGAGGACGGAAGGTTAGACAGTAGAGACTACAGTGTGTTGGTCGTCATGGAGACGAGAGGAGGACGGAGGGTTAGACAGTAGAGACTACAGTGTGTTGGTCGTCATGGAGACGAGAGGAGGACGGAGGGTTAGACAGTAGAGACTACAGTGTGTTGGTCGTCATGGAGACGAGAGGAGGACGGAGGGTTAGACAGTAGACACTACAGTGTGTTGGTCGTCATGGAGACGAGAGGAGGACGGAAGGTTAGACAGTAGACACCTCAAGGTAGGGCTGTGCAATTAATTAATTGTGAATTTTTTTTAAGGGCAAATTTTCAAAGTTCTCAGTTCTTACAATGTGTTTTTTTTTGGAGAGGAATGCCGAAAAACAATGCATCATGTTTTCAAACTCAAAAATAATCGTTTGAACAATCGTGATTTCAACATTGACCAAAAATAATCGTCTTTTTTTTTTCCATAATCGAGCCGCCCTACTACTACAAGGCAGCGCCACCTGGGCCAACACCAGGCCCAGTCTCCCCACGAGAGTTCACCAGGGCGGGGGGTACACCCAGGGGAACACCACCCACCTTGAGGCCCCGTAGGGAGGCGAAGGCCTCCTGGCCGGGCCTCAGGGCCACCACGTCTCCCTCCACCAGCAGGCTGACGGGCAGGTTGACCAGCTGGGAGTCCCGGTAGGTCCAGATCAGCGACCAGGCCGGGGAGGAGGGCGTGTACAGGTCCGGGTAGAGGGAGGGAGGCCAGCACGAACTCTCCCCCTGCCCTGCTGCGAGGTAGGCTGGTGGGAAGAGGGAGGAAACGTCATGCATTCAAGTCCTCACGCAGTGACAGTTTGTCCATTTTTTTTATCTCTCTCCTTCTCCGCGAGAGTGAGGTTATCTTTTTTTTTTTTATTTTACTGTAAAAAAAAAAAAAAGGTACTGTTAAATCTTAAAATCTTGTCTAAGTATTGCAGAAATGTTTTAATCGCTTTGTGTGAAACCAGCCAAACCAAAACTTGGAACTTTTTACTTTTTTTTGTTTATAGCCTGACTAGAAATTAGAAAAGAAGGTATATTTTCTATGTCTATATTGTTGGGTGTATCACCATTGGGTGTATCATTTGCCTATCATTTTAAATAGACATGTTTTTATTGAGCTTTGTCTCCCCCCCCCCCCGTGGGCCAGGGCTAGGGTGAGGGTCGACTTACCATCCAGCTTGGAGATGATGGTCTTCAGGCGCCGGACCATCTCGCTGCTCTTCAGCCTCTGCTGTCGACCAATCAGCAGCAGGTTGAGGATGAAGAGCAGTAGCAGGGCCGCAGCGCTGACCAGCTCAATGCCAGAACTAGGACGCAAACGTTAACAATGAAAAAAAACAAAACACGTCCCTCAGGTACGCAGGCACTTTTGCGTAGTAGACTGGCAATTCTAGAAATACATTTGTTAAATTCCGTCTTCTGAAACCTCCATCTCGCGCCTCACGAACGAGTTTCTCTTCGGAAGAATATTGCCGAGACAAGAAAGAAGTGTTGGTAGGACAGTGTTTACAAGCACTCATTACTTCTGCATATTACCGTATGCCATGTCATCACTTTTAACCCCAATTGTTTCCACAGTTTTAGCTATGAAACCTGGGAGATTGTCCCGTGTTGAGCTAAGCATTTAGAGACTGAATTGTTGTGAGTCGACCAGATTACTAACAGCACATTGTCTGCCCTAACTGGATTCAAGCCCAAACTATGAATTGGTTGAAGCTTAGTAAATGAATGCAGAAAGCAACCTTTTCCCACACTCTCTTGTCTGAATATACGAGCGAGCAAGAGAGCTAGAGAGCTAGGTACAAATGAACAAACAGACAAACAAACAAACAAACTCGTCACACTGGATGACGCCGGAGCCACATATAGAACCGCCACATCCAAATCGAATCTGTGTTAAACCAGTGCTACCCACCTGCCCACGGGCTGGCTGCCATGGCAACAGAGCAGTCCCAGCACCACTAGCAGCGTGAGGAGCGCTCCGGGCCAGTGCAGACACGAGTGGCGGTTGCCATGGTACAGGAAGCTCTTCAGCCACCGTTCCTGGAATGACGACAACCACGCGTCAGTGTGTCTGTGTTCATAGACAGAGTAAGACTTGACAGAGTCTGTGTCCGTGTCCGTGTCCGTGTGTGTGTGTGTGTGTGTGTGTGTGTATATACACAGTGTAAGACTTGACAGAGTGTGTGTTTGTGTGCATACACAGTGTAAGACTTGACAGAGTGTGTGTTTGCGTGCATACACAGTGTAGGACTTGACAGAGTGTGTGTTTGTGTGCATACACAGTGTAAGACTGGACTGTGTGTGTGTGTGCGTGTGCGTGTGCGTGTGCGCGTGCGTGCCTACACAGTGTAAAACTGGACAGTGTGTGTGTGTGTGTGTGTGTGTGTGTGTGTGTGTGTGTGTGTGTGTGTGTGTGTGTGTGTGTGTGTGTGTGTGTGTGTGTGTGTGTGTGTGTGTGTGTGCAGACCTGTGGGGAGGTCCGTCTGTGTGTGGAGCTCTGGTGCTGCTCCAGGAGGCTGCTGAGCTGGTCCTTCAGCGTGCCCAGAGCCAGGCCCGTGGACAGGCCTAGGCCCACGGCCTGACCCTCCTGGAACAAATTGAGACATGAGGAGATGCTGTTTATGTGACGTGCACTGTCAAATGCGGAAATTATTTGTTTAATTCTGAGATTAAAATCCGAACTCCAAAAAGAGGTGCATCACATCACAATCACATCACATGTGGCCCTAATCCTCTTCCGTAAAGTCTGTTGACAGACGAGAGATCAAATCTGGGTGAACGGGCAGGCACTTTGCGTAGCAGACTGGAAATACATTTGTTAAATTCCGTCTTCTGAAACCTCCATCTCACGCCTCACGAATGAGTTTCTCTTCGGAAGAATATTGCCGAGACAAGAAAGAAAGTGTTGGTAGGACAGTGTTTTTACTGTCCTACCCCAATTGTTTCCACAGTTTTAGCCATGAAACCTGGGAGATTGTCCCGTGTTGAGCTAAGCATTTAGAGACTGAATTGTTGTGAGTCGACCAGATTACTAACAGCACATTCTCTGCCCTAACTGGATTCAAGCCCAAACTATGAAATGGTTGAAGCTTAGTAAATGAATGCAGAACACAACCTTTTCCCACACTCTCTTGTCTGAATATACGAGCGAGAGAGAGAGAGCTAGAGAGTGAGGGAGCGACAGAGAGAGAGTGAGAGAACACACAATTTACAAAACGCTCACATGAATCAGCTTGTGAGCTCTGCATCCCACACAGACCGGGCTATAAATAACTGATTAACCTCTGGTTACATGAACATGTCTGTCTTTTCCCGTCTATCCGTCCGTGTCTGTGTGTGAGCTCTGCGTCCCACACATCGGGCTAAAAATAACTGATTCC
This sequence comes from Micromesistius poutassou, assembly GCF_964030765.1. NCBI lineage: Eukaryota > Metazoa > Chordata > Actinopteri > Gadiformes > Gadidae > Micromesistius > Micromesistius poutassou. The sequence goes on along the minus strand of NC_140291.1, from coordinate 1,772,278 downwards.
CCAGAGCAAAGCCTTGACAAAATCCTCAAGACAAGCATAAACGCACACGCAGATGAAGACAAATGTGTACTTATCAGCCTCCCCACTACCTTAAGCAGGATCCGGATAAACCTCTGGTTACAGTTCAGATTGAACTTACACAACAACGAACAAGAACAGTTCACTTCCAGGTCTCTTCTGTCTGCAACACACAAACCACCTCCCACATCCAACACCATGCACTGAGGCTGTGGTTATTATTTATTAGTTTGCCATTTGAAGTGATACCTCAAGTGATAAGTGATACCAAACTGGAGTCAGCCGAAGTGGAAAAACCAGCTCAGCTCTTTCAGTCACAGCACAGAGCTGGGATGCTGTAATAACCTCACACAGCAGCACAGTCTCTCCAGCCCAGAACTCACACAGCAGCACAGAGCTTTCTCTCCGGCCCAGACCTCACCCAGCACCACAGCCCTGTCTCTCTACATCCCCCCTCCTCTGTCTCTCCAGCCCAGACCTCACCCAGCACCACAGCCCTGTCTCTCTCTCTCCCCCCCCCTGTCTCTCCAGCCCAGACCTCACCCAGCACCACAGCCCTGTCTCTCTCTCCCCCCCCCCCCCCCCCCCCGTCTCTCCAACCCAGACCTCACCCAGCACCACAGCCCTGTCTCTCTCTCCCCCCCCCCTCTGTCTCTCCAAGCCAGACCTCATAAAGCCTTGTCTCTCCAATCCAGACCTCACACAGCAGCACAGTCCTGTCTCTCCCCAGACTGGAGAGACAGTGGGGGGTGGGGTGGGGGGGGGGGTGGTTCCATGCTAAACTGCACACACACACAGACTGTGGACACCTCGCTGCCAGGAGCCGCTTCAGCAGCTGGCAGGTTGTTGGGTTCTTCACAATAGGAGGGGAGGGAAACACCAACCGGGTGTAACCCCAAGCCCAGCTTTGTTCCTCTCCTGCAAGCCAAGCACATTTTGGGATGCTGATATGATGATGGAGTGAGATACTGAGAGCACTGAGCGAGACCAAGACTAAGCAGAAACAGAAAAGTGGAGAACAGGTGGCCATGGTGAACTACCCAGTGTCCCAGGCATGAGGCTCTGGGGCACGCACGCGCACACACACGCACACACACGCACGCACACACACAAAAAGTGGGCTGCCGCAGAGACAGCACTCAACACTGCACCTCTAGTGCCATGTAAGCAATTCACACACATACACACCCATACTAGGCACACTTAATCACATGCCTGCCTAGGTGACCAACTTAATGCTCATCATAATAGCCACTGCTGGGATTTAAAGAGCCGCTCCACTTATAACGGTGTTTACCTTTTGGGTAACGGTCTTTGGAAGCTTACCCGTGACTACATAGACGGTTCTTTGTGCCAATGTTTTGATTTTAGTATTCTAGCAACAGATATGGTCCTGCGCAGTACTATGATAGGACACTGGGTGTTGTGTTCGTGGTGCAAGCGCCCGTCCTTTCCTCCTAACGAGGACATAAACAAATGCAGAATGGCTGAAGGCTGACAGTAGCAAACAACTGGGTCACGCAAAGATATGCTGATGATCTGCATGTTTGTCCTCTTCTGCTGGGAAAGAAACTTTTTAAAAAATCTGCAAAACATCCACATACAGCGCCGAGTATACACTACGGCGTAAGTTGAGCTCACCCATAGGAAAATATGAGAATAATATATAAAAAAGACAACTATCTGAATGATATTTTGTATCATGTCTGTTTTCTGACGCGTCACTGGGGTGGGTCTCAATTTCCACATCAACAAAGTTGTGAATTTCAATTTCATGTCACCATTAGTTAGAACTAGGCCAGACCCGTTTTTTCTTTTCCCCTACAGTTTTACTAAGTGGTTATTCAACAGGTGGAGCAGAGAAGCAAAAAGGTGGAACATCAACTAAGATAGTAGGTGAGACAGACGAGAGGAACACTACGTTGACCTGTTGAGTAAAGGGTGAATGCAAACGATTTTCCATTCCAAGCGTAGCTTGGTTTGAAACCGTGGGTGAAAGGTCCCACACGTCTATGTTTAACTTGCATTCATGAGGATTGACCGGTTGACCTCTTCCACGTATTAGGGCATTGAACGCCAGTACATGGGAGTTTAAATAAAGGAACAGGGCAACAACAAAGGGAGACACTGGATGTAAGCGGTTGCATTTCACAGGATGACAGGTGGTGAATTGAAGTTCGCATTCAGCATTTCACCTGCCCAATCTGGGATCCTATGCTTACGATGTCTTACTATGCCACAGTAGAACTTCTGGGGGTAGTCAGCTCAGAGCCTGGGCCAGAAACCCAGAACAGAAATGGTTGGAGACGAGTAACGTCTAGTTACTTTCAGTATGAGATATACTATCAAAAATAAATGCAGTCGCTGGAGACAAGGTGGAGCTTTCAGAAGTTGATTTGAATAAGAGCATTTCCACAGATGCGAGTCTACACGGTGTCGATGTGAAACCTTTACACTTTTTCACAGAACATTGGTGTCTGGATGGACAGGATGTTTAAGCAGGTCTGAGCGGTAAGTGCGATATTTTTTACAGAAAAAACTCAAATGTGCAGAAGGCAAACAAAGAGCAAAAATATGCACAACGAGCTGAAACTAATATGAAGTGAAATAAAGTGAAATGCCGGGTTCAGACAGATTTGAGCTGGTCTGCTATCAGACTTAAAAATAGATTTTTATACAAAAAGAAAACGTTTATGGACAAAAAAAAAAAAGGTGCAAGGACCTAACCCTAACCCTTATGCGTGTCCTCCTCCAAACAAAAAAAACACCTGATTAAGGTCGGGGAGCGGGACAGCCAACTCACCTGCTTTTTATCCTGCGGCTCCATGACAACCACTCAACATGCTCCTCCTGTAGCCAACTGCACCTGTCGGAGGCTATTCACCTGTCGGAGGCTGTTCACCTGTCGGAGGCTGTTCACAGTCCCCTGCTGGTACCCGCCCCCGAGACACCAGCGCTCTCCCAGATCCAGTTTGAGCTGCTCACGGCTGGGTGACGAAGCAGGAGGTGTATACAAACTACGGAGGCCAAACCTTGTCCTTCCGCTTCTCAAGGTCTTCCCAGTCCACCCCCCCAAACACACACACACACGCACACACACACACACACACACACCTGCAACACTCAAAGCAGCAGACTGGGTCCTGGAGCAGAGAAGAGAGCCTAGTTATAGTTCAGGTCTGGCCAGCACGTTAGAGTCCGCTTCAGTACAAACGTGGAAGGATCTGTGGGTGTACAAGAACAAATAAATGATTTAAAAACCCTTTTATATTAAACATACTGAAGAACGCATGCACATATCCCTGTAATGCAACGTAGGTTAGCTCGACCGGGTGGCGTGAGGGATTATTTTGAGTTATTGCAATGTTACTGCAAAGCCAATATGTTTGTTTTTTTTTTTAATGGGGCCAGAGGCTCAGAATTGACGGCAGCCTCTTCAGCTTCATAAACAGATTATCCCCAGCCAGCCAGTGAACGCCAGTCTCCAATTGTTCAGTTTGAGTTTACAGTGGCCTAACCCTAATGATTAGAGGGTATTAAACGACTCAAAGGGAAACAGCCCTGAAGCAGCTGTAAACTGCTATTATGGGGACCTGTCACTGACTTCCCCTTGCTTGGTTCCGCTTGAAAGGCGGCGCTTATCCGTTGTCACTAAACCTGCTGTACCAGTCTGCTGCAAGTAAAGTGCAAGTGCTTCACTTGATCTGTCAGACCAAACAGTAACTATACAGTCTGCATGCAACTCAGCAGAACCGCCCAGACATAAACTGAGGTCAATTCGTCCATCCTTGCCATTGTTAATACTGAATCCATCCAATGCTACGAAAGTGTTTCAACCCAACCCAACCCAACATCAATGTTCTGCATGGCACGACTCATAACAAATAACTTGGCTCCCTCATAAGCTAGCTTAGCCATGGCTACCTCGGACGTCCTCTCTACTCGTTCAACCCGCTTCTACACGGGTTGGAACAATCAGGACAACCATTTGCAGAACAAGCAGTAGGATAACTATGTCTTGTGTCATCAAGCGTTTTCAATGGAACTCACCTACTGTTGTTTTGTTCAACATCCTCATGTATAATCCTCAGCTGATCTCATATACATGATGTACCCTATCCATAAACCCCTTATGCGTGTCCTCCGTTTGTCTCATGCACTCATACTAACGATGAGGTAGTGTAGTATTATATATACTCCCTCGAGTCGGGTTCCTTATAATTAAACCGTGTGTTTACCCTCGGTTCGTCTCCTACTCACTCTGGTCGTGTTGCCCTACCAATAAACCCGCCATGTTGTGGGATCTGGCAGGAGGCGTGGCCCTGTGGGTCACGGACCCACGTGGTTGGCGAGGAGGCGTGGTCATATTTGTGCGGCACCGTCCGTTTATATTTTATGGTAGCCTACAACCCATTGATATAGCATTCATTTAATTTTACTTTAAATTATTTCACCATGCTATGTAGGCCTACCAGTACGGCATCCATGGGTTCACCAAACGCCCATTGTATTGATTCAAACACACTCGAATACAGTAGTTCAGTAAGTAAAGAAGAATAGCATCATCAACTAGAAAAACGCATTTCCTGCAGAAAATGCGGTGAGTGCTATAGTGCAGAGGGTGAAAATAGATTAAGGCGTAAAGAAATGTTTAATGGCTTAAATCAAGTGAAAAGGTTTGAAAAGTCTGAAAAGTCTGAAAAGTCGAAATGGAGTAAACATGCACACCATTTAAAAAATGTAAAATGTTGGAAACTAATAAAGTGAAGTGAAACAATTAGCTTAGGGACTGTTCGTTATTTATTTTAAGACACACCGGAGGGATTTTCGGACCTCTGATCACTTATGCATAACGGCGACATCATTTTACTTTGACATGACCCTGCAATCGACATGGCAGAATTAATATGCCACCCCCCGGACAATTCATCAACTCAATATGTCACATCACAAATATTGAGTGACGAATGGTCAGTTATTAATATTTCACATCAATGACATCGTGTGACGAACATCTGCTTTCTGAAAAAAAAAACATGGGGTGGGGGCCTAGGCTATTCACATGAAATAAAACAATAAAACATTGAGACCATTCCACAAAGCACACTGGGTAATAACAAATTCAACCCATGGACCATGGTCACTGGACTCGCTTCCTGAGTCATTGTTTATTTTAGCAGGTAGGTCTATAGCCGAAGCTGACATTTTTTTCTGTTTCTCAGACGAGCGTCAATTTGAGAGCTTTAACTACATGCTACCACCTTTCTCAAATGCATTGAAAAGGCTGTCGTTTGCACAATTTCACAAATAATCACCGCTCACTGAAAGAATAGGCCTATGTGAAGAACACGTATATTTACGGGGGGGCGTCCAAACAGACCTCTCTCGCTTCACTCGAAAGCCACAGCGCAAGGCCAAGGAGGAGTAAACTGCTACCCAGCAAACGAACATGAAGGATAGACGTGGCGTGCAGAGGGGTAGGTGCCTGAAGTGCGACGAATGCGTGGACTGACCTGCCACCACAGGGCAATGCCTGCAGCTACTGTAAATGCACACCAGTCAACCACCAGCAAGTCCCAGAGACAGAGTTTGGTCCGATACGGGAAAGGTATATTAATTATGTTACTAAGGCCTACATTTGACATGCTTTATGTTCCTAGCGTTTCTGCTGTAGGTAGTAGAAGCGTTCAACGAATGATTACTTTGCTAGGCAACGTGGAACCTGTCGGCTTCAGATATGATCCATCTTGTGGAATCTCTGCGCATTCAGAAGAGCTTTGGGCCCGGTTTCCCGATAACGTCCGTTCTTAGCGCGCTACGAAGACTCCTACGTTTAGACGTACCGACACCGCACTTATTTTACATGCCCTGCAAATGTATAAATCAGTGTTCGAATTAGTTATATATAATTACTACAAAATAGGCGGTATTTAACACATAATAAGACTGTAACGACATGCCTATAGGTAACAGTATACAGTGCTATGTGTATGACTTCTTCATTTGGTTACAACAAAAACACAAGTGCTTAAAATAGTAGAAAAAACCACAATGTTTTTACATGTGATGCTCGGAGTAGCCATCTTTGTTACTGAACTCGGGGTCCTCTGAGTTCAGACGAGTTGACGAGTCGTTTTTACTACCTCGGGGGCGTGCTATTTGCAACTTCCGGTTCGTAACTCGGAAATCCGACTCGCAGATCGAGTCGGATGGACAAATAGAAGGCACCAAGAGGCGGTGGTTGAAAAAAGTATTTTGATCGCTTATTAAGTTCACTCGTTGCTTGTAATGGTTTAAGACCCATTGACACCCTACGGTAAATACGGATACGGACGCTTTCGTCCGGTCCTGGAGGTTGTTTCGTCCGCAGTGGGTCCGTCGCCCCTGAGCTTACGAATCCGAAGTGCTCCAGACGAACCGGAGCACTACCACCGGAGATCGAGGTGGCAGTAGGCCTATAATATCTGATGTGCCGGTAGGCCTATATATATTTAGTTTTTAACGTTTTATACTTAGCCTATATTATACTATATAGGCCTACCTGACCTTATTATTATTATTATTATTTTTTTTCACCTGCTTTGGCAATGCAAATGTATATTTTTCATGCCAATAAAACTTTTTTGAATTTAAATTTTGAGCAGAGAATCTGCAGGTTGGTGAGGGGTGCCACATGCCACCGCCGCGTAGGTCTACACTTTGTGCTGGATGACGCAGAGCAAAATCATCTCCTCTACAGATACCATGTTTGCGATTGTCGATGACGGTCATTTTATACACAACAGTCACTGCCCTCTAGAGGTTGTTTCACGTTACATCCATAACAACGCTGAAACCGGACGGAGGTATGAAGGGTATAGGCCTAGTCCCGGAGACAACGTTTAGTAGCCTACGGACGGACGAATTTCGTCCGGATCCGGAGGTATGAGGCGGCCTTTATTCGTTTCCCTGTATAATTTCCTTAATTTAGAAGACAGTTTTTTAAAAAAACCTGCGCGCGCAGGTTTTTTTTTTTTTTTTTTTTTTTTAACTGTCTTCTAAATTAAGGAAATGATACAGGGAAACGAATAAACCATTACAAGCAACGAGTGAACAACCTGCAGGTAAATAATAATAAAAATGCTGTTGAAAACATCTAGGGACAGGATATGACATTCACACCGATGCATTTTCTAGTTTCCTTTTATCTACATTTGACTAGAGGAATTGAACACAATAAAAAATGACCAGAAATAGAAAATGAATATTGTGATTGTAAAACATTTTGAAAAACATGAACATCCATGACAGATCATAGCAAGCAAAAATAATCAGTAATGCAGTAGTGAAACAGGAAGTCACAGCCACAGTAACTTTGAGCTCACGGCTGATTTAGGCAATGATTAGTAATAGGAAAAGGCATCACTTGATCACAGAAGAAACTGACGATGAAAGAAGGAATGAAGCTTTTAATTGTATTTTTTAGAAAGGTCAGTCTACAATTGGTTGATTTGAAACCTTTAGACACTTTCTAACAGTTTACTAAAGTGCTGGCCGTCTGTCAACCCATCACTTAAAAGATTCTCTCCTCCTGCAAGGTGATTGGTTGAGACAAATCCCAGCAGAAGCAGGTGACACCCGTTCACCTAGATCACACTTTAATGTTCACCTAGATCACACTTTCATGTTCATCTAGATCACACTTTAATGTTAACCTAGATCACACTTTGATGTTCACCTAGATCACACTGTAGGGAGTCACGAGTACCATCTGTCTTTTCCTTCTGAATCGATGTTGCACAATAAAAAATATTACATTATATATTATTAGTGGATTTCCCCCAATCATTTCAGAATAAAAAAATAAACCACAATTTCATAATTAAAGTAATTAATTGGGCATTGTCAGAAAATGTAACTTTAACCCCCCCCCCCCTTAGTGAGTAAGAATGGGAGAGGGCCCCTGGACCAGCCCAGGGGGTCTATGAGAGGGAGAGGGGCCTGGGGGCTATGAGAGGGCCTTGGGGGGCTAGGAGAGCGCGAGGGCCTTGGCCAGGCGGCCCCAGAACCAGCCCTGGGTGCAGGGCCGGGTGTAGTCGCAGACGGTCAGGAAGCGCAGGATGCTCGGGAAGGGCTCACTCATGGACTTGTAGACCACGGGGATCAGCCTCTTGCTGCGGGCCCCTGGGGGCCACAGAGAAACACATGCTACATGGTGAGACCATCACAAATAGACCAAAAGGACCGAATCCCTCCGTGTCAGGCTCTACAGACCTGAGTCTCCGCACAGAGACTTGGTTCGTGGGTGGTGCTTTTCCTTGACCTACATGCCAGAGTCTGCATCCCCTGACCTGTGTGCGTGCGTGCGTGCGTGCGTGCGTGGTGCTCTGAAGGCGTGCCTGTATCAAAGGGTTAAGATTAGATCATCCTCTCACCAGGACACAGGCTGAGGGCGAACTTGGTCTGGAAGTCGCAAGCGTCGCTCCTCAGGTACTCGTCAGAGATCACCACCACCATCCTCTTGCACCTGAACCAAAACACACACACAGGTGAGACACAGGTGGTCCGCCAGCGGCTGTCTCCACAGCCTCATGTTTGTCAAAGGGTTCCAGTGGACTCAGAGACAGGAGCGGGATGGGTCAGGCATGGTGCTGCTCGCAGAGACCCAGGATCGAATCCGGCCTGGGTCATTTACTGCATGTCCTCCCCTCTGTCTTCCACACCTTCCTCTCTATCTCTCTCTATAATAAAGCTGACAAAATGCTAAAAAAATAAATCTTTAGAATACCCCCCCTCCCCATTATATAGCAATAGGGACTATATAAAACAACACATTAATAAGGCATTTATACCAGAGCCCGTCTACTGTATTGTATCGAACTTGGTTGCAGTTCCATTAGAATTCCACTGGGGGTGATCGAATGAGTGCAGATTGAATGGGGGGGGTCTATGGGGCTAGACGGCTAAATGTATCTCTTTCACCTGCTTGTCGTTGAAATATCGCAAATTTTATTGTAGATTTCGCAAGTTCAATATAGATTATAGTTCAAAAGTCGAATGAATGAGTACTTATGTCCTTTTGATTTCTTACAGTTTGGGCCGTTGTTGGCCGTGCACGCTAGCATTCTGCTAATGAATGCTGATTGGTCAGGGACGGAATTGCGACTGATTACGACCAGAGACCCCGCTTGATGGCATCTGAAGCTGAAGCAGAATCAGAAACATTATCTTAAGGAGGACTTTCCATCAAAGTTTATTGTTATATATTATATGTGTGTATATATATATATATATATATATATATATATACACATATAATAGTATGTACGGAAAGTGACTTTCCGTCGAAATTAATTGTTATATATTATATATATATATATATATATATATAGTATATTATATATATTATATATGCGGAAGTGCCAAAGTGACTCAGAAAGCAGGATCTCTGGCAGTGACGTCATCATCTTTTTGAACAGATTGTTAGAACAGATAAGTGAACTTAAAATTTGGGTGAATGTCAGTCAACACTGTAAAGCGCTTTGGATAAAAGCGCTATATAAATGAGGACCATTTACCATTTATAAACGTATATGGGGGGGGGGGGGGGGGGGGGGGGGGCGCTCGGAGGGGGTCTCGCCCGGGGTGTAATTCAATGTAGAACTGCCACTGGATGGAGGTATTCACATTATTTCGAACTGATTGAAAATAAGCACCATAAAAGTAATGTAAAAGTACAGAGTAATGTAAAAAGTAAGTTGTAAAGTAAGGGATTACTTTTTTAAGAAGTAACGAGTATCGAGCAAACACTGCTTTTTAAAAGTAATTTCCCCAACACTGCTGGCATGTATGCGCGCTTGACAGGGAGAAAGAGTGCTATGCAGAGACGAACGAACAGAACGATATTTATATTTCAAAATCGGGTAAACAAAAAAAAAAAATCAAATTGTGGCGCTCAGTGTTGATACTGTGGCGCTGCACCACACATTGGTCTATGTATGGGAATCACTTCTACAGCCTGGACCCTGAGAGGTAAAGGTATGGATATATTCTACAGCCCGCCCTGGACCCTGAGAGGTAAAGGTATGGATATATTCTACAGCCTGAACCCTGACCATGTGTACCAGCGACGGGCCATGACTGGGTCTGACCTCTTCTCGATGAGCTCAGCGGTGATGGTCCACACACAGGACCCAGGCAGAACATCTCGGTCAAACACACACAGCTTCAGGTTGTACTCCGTTTGCTCCAACTGCTCGATCATCTCATGGACAAACTGGAAGTCGCTCTGACAGTAGCAGATAAAGGCATCGAACATCTCTGAAAGAATCAAACAAACACAAAACTCGAATCATCCAATGGTACAAACACATTGATACCTTAAAACTAATGATCCATTCCCCCCCAGCCCCATCACTTGAAGCTATTGCATGCTGGAGTCAGGTGTGTGTGTGTGTGTGTGTGTGTGTGTTCCATTATCAAGGGAACACGAACAACCCGCTTCAAAAACTGGCAAAATAAGGAACCAAAACAACGATCAAAGAAAGGGCATCAAAGAAAAACTAAAACTAGGTCATAAGGATCTGAGAGAATAAGGACTTCGGAAAGAATCACTAGCAGTCATGTATAGTTGTGTAGTTGTCTAAAGTCTGTGGGCCAGTATTGAGTGAAAATCTGCACCTGTTCTGTGGCTAATGTTCATTTAAGAATGATCCATACTCTTCGAATTCAAGCAGCAACAATATTCAAGAGTAGTCTTACCATAATGAGAACATAATAAGAACACATCATAATGGTGTGTTCCAGATGCCTCGGACACCAGCCTTCCGAGTTGCAAGTGGGGAAATCTCCCAGCTTTCTTGCGGCATTTCACAGAGGCCCCCTCGGAATTCTGAGAGTATAGGAAGAGAACTGGCCCTCTCTGGTGACTTCCGGTTTCTGAACTGGTTGCAGTAACACATCTCTGTCCATGCGAGGGCGCTCGCTAGAATGAATGGGAGTCGACGGGGTTTCACCCTCAAATTCCACTTTTCTCAGGTCAGTCAAGTAATTTAAGAGTCACATTCAGTCACAAAGGCTAAGATAATACACTCAGCTGAATATTGAACTTTTTAAGTTCACTTATCTGTTCTAAAAATCTGTTCAAAAAGATGATGACGTCACTGCCAGAGGTCCTGCTTTATGGCTAGTTCTGAGTCACTTTGGCACTTCCGCAAATAAAACAATTAACTTTTACGGAAAGTCCTTGTGTTTCTGATTCTCCTTCAGCCTCTGGTCGTAATCAGTCACAAGTCCGTCCCTGACCAATAAGCATTCATTAGCAGAATGCTAGCGTGTACGGCCAACAACGGCTCAAACTGTAAGAAATCGAAAGGAACTATAATCTATATTGAATCGGAATCCACAACAAAATCTGCAAAACTTCAATGACAAGCAGGTGAAAGGGATACATTTAGCTGTCTAGCTTAATAAACCCTCATTCAATCTGCACTCATTCGATCACCCCCAGTGGAATTCTAATGGAACTGCAACCAAGTTTGATACAATGGGGCTCAATAGAGAGTGCCAAGGCTCTCCGTAGACAGGCTCCGGTGGTGTATTCCAGATGCCTCGGACACCAGCCTTCCGAGTTCCAAGTGAGGAAATCTCCCAGCTTTCTTGAAGAGATTTATTAGGTGCCAAGCACAAAGTGCAAGGCAACTTATTGTAATTGTTAGTGTTTTTATTATTATTATTATTAGATGCCAAGCACAAAGTGCGAAGGAAACCTATTGTAATCGTTAGTGTTATTATTATGACTGACTCAAGATTAACAGACAGCAAATATTACACTGATTGGCGCAAAGGTGGCGCTATAGCAACAGTCCAAAAATGCAAACTTTGAACAAGCATATCTCGTGAACGCTTTGACTTAGTCATGAAACTTTGTTCACACATGCATATCCTCATGGTGAACAAATATGCCTCAAGAACCTATGACTTCCAGCGAACAGATTTACGGCCATCTTGAATTTTGTTAAAAACATTAAATTGGCAAAGGATCCCAGGTTTTTTGACTTTGACAAAAAAAATCTTATAGTTTAAGTTCAAATAATGTTATACTCTTAGACACTCCAAGAACACTGACTGAGCTAGGTAATACAGCTTTTATTTTTTTTATTATTATTTTATTACTTATTATTTTGCGGCTCCCTAGTGCTGGAATCTCCTTCAAAAAGATCTTAAGTTATCTGTTGCTATTCCTCTTAACCATTTAAAAAAAATACTCAGACACCTTAGATCTGACAGTTGTAAATGCTTTCACTAACAAACCTTTCAGTGTGTTTTTTATATGTCTTGCTTTGTCTTACCTGTTTTTTGTAATTCAATCTTCCCAGTGTTATGTATGTTTTGTTGAACCTGTCTTTTCTGTGCTGTTTTTCATGTTTCGTCAAATTTTGTGCAATGTCTACGTGCTCTGTTTCTATGTTTCGTCATGTTTTTTGTGCAATATCTATTTCTGTATATCAGGGCTCCCTTGAAAAAGAGGCTTAAGGTCTCAATGGGACTCACCTGGATAAATACAGGTTAAATAATTTTATTTTTTTAAAATCTGGAACACACGAGTATACCAAGTTCAGTGAGGAAAACAAAAACAAAAATGGCTGCGCCCGTAAATATATTTTCTTAGTATTTGTACCACGTTGGTCATTTTAATGTCGATTAAAATGTAATTTTAAATGCTCTTACGCACTTTGCTAATTTATTCCGGTCACCAATTTATGCATTGCACATTGGTCTTGCTGTGCGTGCAATACAATGTAAAGAGTTAAGTTGTGTTTGTCTTGAGCTGGTTTGCTGAAGAGGCTAATGTAGCTAACAATAACAACTAGCCCAATGACATGAGACAATCACAAAGACGAAAGGGAATGCTTAATGCGGCTATCCATTTGGCCTTTTGTGCTGGTATGCTGACCTGCTCAACGAAAACGTGACGTATCGTCCTGGCTCTTACCACCTTAAAAGTGTTCCAGTAGTATTTTGTGTGCGACGGGTTGGAGAATAATGGACGCCTGGAGGTGGCAGCAGTAGTAGCAGGCTAGTCATAGTTGTTAGCAACATTAGGCTCTTTAGCAAACCAGCTCGAAAACAAAACTTTACTTGTACTTACTTTACTTACTTACTTTACTTAATTTACTTACTGTACTTTACTTGTACTTACTGTATTGCACACACAGCAAAACCATGCAATGCATACACTGGTGACCGGATTAAAGCAGCAATGTAATCAAGTATGTAAGAGCATTATACATCGACATTAAAGACACCAACGTGGAACAAAGAGAAAGAAAATACATCTCAACTTTGTTAACTACAGGCACAGCCATCTTCGTTCGTCAAGCGTCACGGGAATCTTTCGCTAGTCGGTGTACTCATCAGAAGCCCCAGTGGGAGCTTGATATCCCCAAAGAAAAGGAAGCGTGCTAGTGGCGGCTCGTTCGCGAACGAATCAGTTCGAACGAACGAACCGACCTGATTCGCCACTCTCGTTCGTCGTCGTTGGTCTCGTTCGTTCTCCGAGACTCGACTCCCAGCTCCACCCACTAGTCGCTGAGTCGCGCTGACTCGCGAGTTGCCATTCGTTCACTGACTGTGTTTAGCGGTGAAGACTCGAGGACTGAGAAGTCACGAGAGTCAGCCGGGCAACAACATCCCGATTCCGAACATGAAGCGCTCCTCAGCTAAAAGGAACTTAGTTAATGTTGTGTTGATTGATGACCGTTTGCACCATTGCACGATCGTGATTTGTTTGAGAATGAGAACGAGGGAGGAGCTGAGTCTGACCGACTCAGTGACTGAGAATCATGATTCACTGCTACCGGAAATGCGAACGAACGAACGAACCGACGCAAACTGATTCATTCAAACGAATCATGAAATCCACCACTAAAGCGTGCCTTAATGCCGCAATGCATCAATGCCGCAAGAAAGCTGGGCGATTTAACACATCCTGACTGGGACGGTGGGCGTACCATACAACAGGATTGCAGCATAAGTGCTACGAGACATAATTAGCATTACGTCACACAAGTGCAACTCGGAAGGCTGGTGTCCGAGGCATCCGGAACACACCACTGTTCATCATGACATACGGGGGCATAAATGTCATACCTCGCTTCACCACTGTGCACAACCAATCACAACGTGCATCGGTATGATTGAAAAGGTATGATATTCACATGGGTCGTTCCGTGTGAAATGATGTTGGTTGACTGACCCAGGTTGTCTCCCATGGTGATGTGGCGGTCGTGGGCCTGCGGGACGCAGCTGTCCACTTTCGGGTCCTGCAAGGGAGGCTCGCTCTTCTTCTGCAGGTACTTCTTCACGTCCACATCTGGTTCAAGGTTCAAATCGTGCATATGAGCGCGCACCAAAAACTTTTGTTTAAACACCCCAAGCTCCCCATCGGTAATATAAAAATGCATATGTATCATGTCATGAATGGCATATAAGTCACACATTCACTCACACACACACACACACACACACACACACACACACACACACACACACACACACACCGCAGCCAACCTATCAAAGGCCGGAGATCTTCAACGATGTCTCTTCTCTCCGAGGCTTTCAAGATGTCCAGTAACTTCCCGACCGTCGCGTTCGTGCTGCGGCCTTCCCACACCTCCAGGATCATCAGCGTGGGGTTCTTCGAAGTCTCACAGTTCTTGATCTCCAGATACTCGAAGTCCATGCTCTCCGCCACGGTGGTCCAGTCGGCGGCCACCGTGCACCGCGGGTTGAGATACAGGCTCAGCCGCCTGCGGACGCCCATGTTGAGGGCCACCAGAGGGACCTGGCCCAGGTCCACCTCGGGGTCCTCCTCGCACAGCTTGGTGGCGCACATCGTAAAGATTAGGGTGATCTATTAATACGTTTTGTATTGAAGACGATACTTTACAGAGAAAGCGTCTAACGCTATGTCGTATAATAACTTTTAGGAGCCATGGTCGGAGCTTCCAGAGAATGAGGAAATGATGCGACATCAGAGAGGGAGGAGCGGAGATCGAGTAATTTCACAATCCCTCCTTCAAATATATACTAGTATGAATACTGCTGCTATGAATATATTGAAATCGTTCGATCCTATTGTTCTTTTGATTTGGTTGTGATTATGAAATCCTACTCGGACGGACTACAGCCGAGGAGGCCCCGGGGGGCTAAGATGGGCCATTCAGTATACCAGCTGGCCATATTCTAGTTCTTAATCTAGTAGTTCATATTTATTAAAAGGTGCAGTCTGTAGTTTGGTGGCATCTAGCGGAAAGGACTTAACCGCCATATTACTTGTTGATATGTTGAATACTATAAGTATAAACTATAGTATATACTATATATAAACTGAATACATTTATAAATCTATCAAAGAACTTCCTCCTGAGTCTGGAAGTCTGGGAGTCTGATTCTGGAAGAGGGCTACAATCAAACACCAATAGCAATTACAAAAAAAAAATGCTTTATTTGCACATTTTTGTAACTGTTTCAGTTCTGCAACAAACATTTCTACACAGACTTTCAGTAGACAGCATACAAGAAAGAAACGAGAAAGGGCTGAACAGACCCGGAGTAGCCTTCCATAGAAAAGCATCAAAACCACAATGTGGTTTTGACACAAAGCCTTCTCAGTCTCCCAGAAAGTGCAACGTGACGACGGACCACAGCACATCTCAGAAACACTTTGAATGAGAACCAAAGATTGACAACCTCAATACATTTCTAAGTATTAAAATATAAAGACATGAGCACATTTCCCCCAATAAACAGCAGCAATATAAATTAACCAGGCAGAACTACAGACAGGCCCCTGGCGTCGGCCCAGCGTTGAGGAAACCGGGTTTCACTTCTGCAATCAGGCAGGAGCTTTGTTACATCGATTCCTGTGGTTCTTTTCACAAGTTTTTGCTTTTAGAGAAATAGAAATCGATGCCTCTGTCTTTGTGTTGCTTGGGCGTGTGAGAGGGGCCCTTCTTTCCTCTCGCTGAAGGACCAGAGTCACTCTGAAAAAAAGACAATAAAAAGGGACACGTTTCAACTGGTGAGCAGCCAACTTCCCTCCTGAAAAAGGGGACACTGAAAAAGTGTCCATTGTTTCATCATGACTCAACACATGCCCTCACTCTGAGCTCACTTCCCCTCACCTGGCACCTGCCGGCCCTCCCGCCCGTATGTCTGCTCCACTCCGGGGCCACGACCACGGGGTGGGGGTAGCTGGCCCCCAGCGTGACCCGGGCACGGCCCAGGACCGAGGGCCCCAGGGCCCACGGGGCGTGCACCTCCCCTCCCCCGAGCCCCTGCAGCTCAGGGACCCACCGTCGCACATAGTCCCCCTGAGAGAGAGAGAGAGAGAGAGTGTGAGAGTGAGAGAGAGAGAGAGAGAGAGAGACCATCTAGTTCTAGAAATCAAGTGATGAGTAGAAAGATACATGAATGAAGTACATAAAAACCAACGTGTTCCCTGAATATTATATTTCTTATATGAGAGGAGGGAAGGAGGGGATGATCTCTGTTCCGTGTTTCCCCTTCAGAGTTCCTCATCCTCTGTGTGTGCCCATGGCCCCTGGAGGGGTCCTCATCCTCTGTGTGTGCCCATGGCCCCTGGAGGGGTCCTCATCCTCTGTGTGTGCCCATGGCCCCTGGAGGGGGCCCCTGAACGCCATGTAAACTAACGTGATGAAGGCTTTACACATGAAGTACTCACTAAATTGACATCCTGCATATTGGATAATGGATAATGGATTAGGGTTGAGTGATGTCCCCTAAATTGGCAGTTGACGATGTTTACAGTAAAAAATAATAATAATCACGATGGACGATGACATTGTCGTCGTCATCGGGGGGTTAGTTACGTTATTTTACTAACCTAACTAATTACTCATCCAGGCTTTTGCACGTAGGGGAAAAAAAAAAAAAAGTCACTTCCTTGAAACATTGGCATTGGTTGTTAAAAAAGGGTACTGCTACTTTTCCTGTATATGGCAATTTTGGGGATTTAGACCTGATGAGGGTGGACACTGGACAGCCAAGGGACACGACTGAAGTTGTGTGCAAGATCTGCTCATGTGATGTGTGATCCGCGCAAAAAAAAGGAGCAGACGACCGATCTACATGACCACTTGCGTGTGTGAGCCACGCAGAAGTTAATAGAAATGATAAACAAAATATCACAGTATAGAGCAGAGGATTGTGAACGTTTACAATGGCATGTCAATTTACAATAGGCAAATGTGTCGGCGTTGGCCGACTGACTTTTTAAATTAGGATATAGACGCTGCGCGCCTCCTCTTTGCAACGGAATTTGTTTAAAGGGATAGTTCAGGATTTTGGACATCGGGTCTCATTTCCAAGTGAGCCAGTCTGTTATTTATCATTGGAGACCGTTTTCAACACTTCTCATTCAGTCCTTCTAGTTGCAGAAATCGCTGGTGCTAGGCTAGCGCAAGTCGAGGGGAACTGCTAGCCTGCCAATAAAAACAGTTTTACCCACTCCCGAGGCAAACCAATTATAATGCCTAACTATCGATGTAAATGTCTGTGTTGATAGAATAGTGTTAGAAATAAACTTACCCTTGCATCGCATTGCATTTAGTTTATAATCCCTGTAGTTGGAAGCAAGCTACGGCAGCGGCGGACTGATATTACCTGGAGTGCGCTTCTCCGTTTACCTTCTGCTGTAGTGAATCGGTTGCTACACCGGAGCAAAGTGAAATTCCGCCGCTGCTGAGAAAGTAGTCCCCCAAAATGTAATGTGATCATTGCGATTCAAGGATAGTTTTATTTCTAATATTATTCTATCAACACAGACATGTACATCGATAGTCTTGGGCATTATAATTGGTTTGCATCGGGTGCACTGTGGAGTGGGTAAAACAGCGATTTCTGCAACTAGAAGGACAATGAAAAGTGTTGAAAACGGTCTCCAATGATAAATAACAGACTGGCTCACTTGGAAATGAGACCCGATGTCCAAAATCCTGAACTATCCCTTTAAGATATAAAACCATTTCATTTAACATACACAAACTAAAACATATTTTCGTTTTTAAATAAATATTTGTAAACGAAAATTCTTCGTTTTCCGCAGTGTGCCTCTCTGGGATTGAGCGGGTCTGCAGGATCGCACTCTGCACAACCCAGTCAGTAAAAAAGTGAACGTTCTCGGTCACGTACGACTTGTAGTCAACGCTGTCCAAGCATCGGTGGTGATGGCAACTTTCTCCGCTAGCGAGGCTGCTGCTTCGCTGTACATTTTCTCCAGCAGCACAGTCATAGTTTGGCGACATGGCACTGTGTAATCTGGCTCGAGAAATGCGATCAGATCGGGGAAGACTAACACGTCACGTCTCTGGCATAGGCTACCGTAATAAAAATAGCATGCATATGCACTAATTATATTCTCAATTAAATTTACAGAGCAATCCCTGCAAAGTCTTTAGGTTAACTATAGAAGAGACTAGGATTAGTGTGTCTGACTGACGGGGGCACGGGGGACCGGGGGGGGGGGGGTGCGCGATGGTGGCTCTCCATCGCTCAGCCATCACGATAGACGATCCATCGGCACAACCCTATAATGGTTATAACATTACATTTATTTTGAGAGCGCTATACACCCCCGCACTACACACTAGGGCTGCTAGATTATGGAAAAAAATCATAATCACGATTATTTTGGTCAATATTGAAATCTCAATTATTCAAACGATTATTTTTGAGTTTGAAAACATGATGCATTTATTCATAATTTCTCTCCAAAAAAAACCACTTTGTAAATGAGAACTTTGAAATTTCCCCTTAAAAATATGGTCAAATAGAAAATAAAGTCCAGATATGAATCCAGCTGTTCTGCAATTTCTATATATATATTTAAAAAAAATATATATATATATATATTTTTAAATCGTTTCAACTCGATTATATTAGTTTGGTGATCGTTTCACTCTGAAATCGAAATCGCGATCAAAATTAGATTAATCGCCCAGCCCTACTACACACACTACACATCCCCACCCTACACATCCCCACCCTACACAACCCCACCCTACACAACCCCACCCTACACCTCCCCACACTACACATCCCCACACTACACATCCCCACACTACACATCCCCACACTACACCTCCCCACACTACACACGCCCAGACGCTCTGTACCGAGGGCCTGGTGTCCTCGCCGAGGGCTCAACGGACCAGACACAACTTACGTCCGCGTCGTAGTCCAGCCCCTGCTTGATCATGTTGAACTTCCTGTTCTCTCTGGGATCGTTGCCCAGGCCTGCGCTGTACAGCCAGTTGCCATAGTTACTGCACACATCGTGATCCACCTGGTGGCGCGGAACACAGAACCACTGAACTCTGGATCGGTGGCTTGAGGCCGAAATCATCAGGAATCTTCATCCATTTGTTCGTGCTTTATATTTTGATGTATGGTGAGTAAGTATAAATCTATTTATTAAATCACGTTTTAAATCCATAAAACTACTTACAAGTAGATATTCAAACCACTCAGCGCCCATCCTCCAGTCCAGGCCCAGGTCCTTGGTGAGGAAGCTGGCCACGTTCTGGCGCCCTCTGTTGGACATGAAGCCCGTCATGGCCAGCTCCCTCATGTTGGCGTCTACGAAGGGTACGCCCGTCCGGCCCTCTGGGAACAGAGGAACGCACTATAAAACACACTCCAATATATCATATAATACATCAATGCAGTTCTATTTAGATATTACTATTTATATCCTAAAACACACTCATGATTTACTCATACATCCATTCACACAGAAACATTGAGGTAAAATAATAAAGTTTAAAAAATCCTCAGAAACCTTTCCATGCATTGTAAAGCGT
Organism: Micromesistius poutassou; assembly: GCF_964030765.1. NCBI lineage: Eukaryota > Metazoa > Chordata > Actinopteri > Gadiformes > Gadidae > Micromesistius > Micromesistius poutassou. Next base: position 1,752,395 of record NC_140291.1, on the reverse strand, counting down.
CATATCCTTCTTCCACGGAACAGACTTGTCTTGGAGTCCTGGTCAGAAGACACGGTTAGGTTAGATTCTACTCACATATCATTCACAGAAATATGAGGAGGAATGAACTCATGAGCATACCGTTGAGCTGAAACAGTCTGTTTCCATACTTGACACCCACAAACTTGAAGTAATCCCTCCACAGCAGTTCAAATATGACCCTGTAGGAAAACAGATTTAACGTTACGGTTACGTGTGTGTGTGTGTGTGTGTGTGTGTGTGTGTGTGTGTGTGTGTGTGTGTGTGTGTGTGTGTGTGTGTGTGTGTGTGTGTGTGTGTGTGTTGGCATACATGGTTTAAAAGACCAATTTTTAGGTTTACTCACCAGCATTACAAGACCAATCGGGATATGGAACCAATTTTGATGGGCTCATAAACATAAAACTTTATTATGTTATAATTATTGAGCTATAATAATATAAGTTATTATCAATATATGTGTGATTACATAATGTCTTGTGTCATCAGTTAATATAGTTGTTCTACTGAAATAGCCCACTCCCTGCCTCTCTGACGTTCGCACATATTGGTCTCATAAAGCAGGATGGGTTTGTGAAACCAGGGCTTGTGTATTACGTCTGTGTTCGACAGCGACACCAGAGGCTGCAAGAGACATTGCAAGTTATACATTTTTGCGGGAAAACATACACAATGACCCGCCATTTTCGTGAACCGGATGTGCCAGGCGGGAATTTCCGCCGCGGGCTTGCAGTGGGCCTGGACCAGCCAGAAGCAGTGGGGACGCCCGGGACGGCAATAATACGAAGCGGAGCGGAGGAAAATGAATGTTTAAAAGTAAGACTTTCATATTTTACATTCTGCCGTAACGTTATACATATTTGACTGGCAGCCCCGACCGACTTAAATAAGCTTTAGTTTAATAATGTGTTCACGCTGGTTGTTAGCTAACGTTCTTTTTTTTATATATTTATATCCATGCTATACACGGTTAGAAAGCTTAGGGTACCCCGATTATTTCAAGACCATTCACGAATTACATGGTTGCTCATAGCTGTAATGTATCTGTGGCCTCAGTCACATTCCACAAAATAATTAAATGTGCACAGTCAGCATAAACATGCATTAATGTATGTCTACTGAAATGGAGGCTCCTATTTTTAAATTCCCCCATTGCCATGGTGAATCACTGTATCTGAGCTCCATAGATGATGGCTTTTTTGCGGGTGCTTAACATACTCAGGGTTAATAATTCAGACTAATTCAGATCAGCTTCCCTGGAACCAGATACTCAGATTTCAGGGTTCAACTGAGACTCTAGACAGATTTTGTTGAACTTCCTGATGGAAGCTGGATGCTAACTTCAGCATCATCTAGCTTAAGCTGCGTCGGTGCCTGGCATAATACCTTTGCTAAAAATGAGTTCAAATAATGCTGTGTATTTGTAATAGGGGTGTGAACGGTTACAAAAAATTGTAAACGGTTACACAACCCCTTTTTTTTCGTGTACACGGTTAACCGTTTTTTTTTTTTTTGTTGTTGTTTAAGTGGACCGCAGTCGCGCTATTGAGAATGAGGAGTCACGTGATTTTTGGGAAGGGGAGGGGAGGGGTTTGAGCCCGTCCGCCATGATGGCATCCACGGCTATCGGTTGCCAGGGGCAACGTTGTCAGAGCGGCATAGAGACATGAGGAAATACGCAACATAGAGACGCAGGAGACATTACGAGATAGAAATAAATGGAGAAGAATAAGGCGAAGGAAAAGGGTCCTAGTGAAAATGCAGAGAACACAAGAAGACATTAGAAACCATTATAGTCAATGTAGCTATTGCTATTCCACTGGATACGGCAGCGGCACAGAACCAAACCGGCACTACTTTGTTTTAAGTTGCCGGTTCGCAGCCGTGTCTCACAACACTTGCACAGCCATTCAGTTTATGATCTTTATTCATTAATTGCGCCGCGGCCGAACTGACGCGGATCTTCTCTGATATTATGTAAGCATAAGCACCGCGGAAACCACTGCCGTCAAAAGACGCTGATCCATCTTCTCTGTTGACGAGTCGCTCTAGTTCCACCTCCACGGCCCTGCAGCGGGCGATTAGCGGACAAGATTGTCCGTGTGTGGTGTTCCGTCTTGTGTTCGAATCTCATGTATTTGTATTTACGATCGGAGAGCAAGAAATGGGCTGAGATTCTCTTTATGTGTGTGGTGTACATCCGACTCAAAAATCACATAAGATTAAAAAATCTTGTAGTGTGGGACAACTGCGTTGTCCATTTAGGGAACCTGACAAACTGTAACCCACATTGAAGCAGTTTTTAACGCAGCAGTTATTTCCAGGCATTGTTAAAACAGTACAGAATTTCAACAACCTCCTCTGCTAGCAGCTACCGTGTCAACAATAACGCAAAGCTCAGCTGCACTCGGAGGGGCGTACCTTCCAACATGGCGGAAAGGGGGGGGGGAGTGAAACTTACGTGTTACATGACGTAATGCACGGTGGTCAATTACCCAACATTTATCACGTGCATTTCTTAGCGCATTAACGTTGTCAAAGTGGAACATTTGTAGCTTTATTAATCATTAAATAAATAGTACATGTTAATTTTGATTTTGATATATTTTTTTTTTTTTCGGTTTTCGTTTACTGATTTTTCCTAAACGGTTATGATTTACTAACCGGTTACACGTGTACACGTGTACCCGATCACACCCCTAATTTGTAAGGACTGAATTGACATGATATTTTGCAGTGAGGCGAGGCAGCAGACTGAATCCCATGCATGATGCAAAACACCACGTGAGATTGAAGGAGGACAAAGCAGCATGTGTCTGCAAATACATTGGCCCCACCAAAGGTAAGTTTTTGCTTTAAAGGGATAGTTCAACATTTTGGCAAATTGGCCCATTGCCATAATCGCTATAGTCATAGCAGTAGGTTCGTTACCTTTAATTGTCGGTATAAGCTATTTTTTAGAACGGCGGAGCAGAGCCTTGAGCTGCTCAGAGCTACGCTACGGAGGCTAGTAGGATTCCTTGGTTTCCCTCATCAAATATACAATCCAACAACTCCACAACGCTCTGGTGGACAAGTTGTGACCTGCACATTCACCACGCTATGAGATAATAACACAACGCTACCACACAGAGTTGTTTTAGAGGGAAATACATGTAAAACCGCTGATGCACGTTGCCTTCAGGGGCAGGTTTTCAGCAACAGTCTCTGTATTTCCCTCTAAAACAACTCTGTGTGGTAGCGTAGGAGCGGCGCTCTGATCACGGGAGCACAGAAAAGAGAAACAAACTATGCAGGATATTTACCTTCAGTTTCACTTTAACCGTCGTTAAACAGCTTCGGACAAATTGTGGTGTTCAGGCATGTGATTTTTCCGAAAATCCGCATTTTTAGACATGAAAATGCGGCCCTCGTAAATCATGCAAATCCGCTTTTTTTCTGAGGGGGGGGTGGGACCGGCGGACGGCCATTATCCACCATTTAACCCACACAGCCATAGGTGTTGATATTGACCCGACCATAGAGCAGTAAAGAAACAAGAAGACGTAGCGGCGGTAGTTTTTATTTTTTTGTTAGTTTGTTTTCTTTGCCGTGGTAGTGTTTGTTGGGGCGGCGTGGTGCTGCACGTGACGCGCTGACGTTAGTGTGTTTACATTTATGATGAGCATTAATTCTCTGTCCGAACCCATTTTAAAAAAAAAGCCCGGGTTGGACCGTCCATGCGCCCTTATTAGAGCCCAAAACAACAGTCCAGAGAGCCGAGGGACAGAGAGAGACAGCGCAGTCCATAACGGTTCCTACTTTACTAGAAATTCTACATGACGGTACTACCGTGGATTACTACTACCGGTGCCAGTTTCCGCTACATAGCGGCCGCCTCTCCTCTCCTCTCCTCCCGGCTTCTCACTGCACGCACTCCCTTGTAAACAAAACCCACATGCACCCACTGCAACCTAACTACACAGCTGCTGAATGATTGGCTGTTTCCCTGTTACTGGTGATGTCCGGGGATATGATAGGCTGTTTCCGCACGCTGGGTCCGCCCGTCTGTTATCTGATTGGCTGTTCGTGTGTTCATGCCGGCAAGAACCAAGAACGGACTCTATGAAGACAGCTGAGACAGCTCCGCTTCCATAGAAATTTGCTTCAAAACAAACAACGAGCTAAAGTTCGGTCTCGCCTAGACGCGCGCATGGCTTACAGTCAAACATGAGACAACACACTCACCACGGCAGAAGCACCGGGCGCGAGCGACTTGTCTGCTGCGGCGTCGTCAGTGGCACTTAATTAATTTAGCTCTGTTTATTTTCTCATTGGCTAATATCAGGCTATATGCTCCGTGTACAGGCTGAGGAATAAAGCGTTAAAGGATGTCCAAGTATAAATCACCTAGAAAATGCATAAAAATATAGTTTTCACAGGGAATCAGTTCCTGTTCATTGTATTTTGTCCTCTGGTTTATTATGAAGAAGCATTATTGTCAAATAGATTTTTAGACAGTGGATTTGTTTTTATCCTAAGTTGATTATTTATATTTGTTAAACATAAGTTAATGTGCAAGAGACTGAATGGTTATTTATTTTCAACCATATAAATTCTAACTTCATTTATTTGTTTTTTATTGCTTATTTATAAATATTTGTTTCAGTCTAATTCCTACTTCACCAGTATTATGTTTATCATGCACCAAACAACATAAGTAATTAATAAGTATTTATAACTTGTAAAAATACATTGCAGTTCATAAAAATAATAATAAAAAAAGGTTGCAGTATCGTGATATTACCCGGAACCGTGATACTTTGTCTGGTATAGTACCGTGGTTACTCATTTTGGTATCGTGACAACTCTAGTATGGTGTGTGTGTGTTTTGTGTTTGCATAATCATGGTGTGTAAGGCCAGTGTTTGGCATATGAGGACAACAGTGAGAACCAATACTTTAGTGCAAATACTTGTGTGTGTTTGTGTGTGGCCCAGTAATGGTTTATAAGGACAGAGTAGCACATACAAGGTCATACAGTAAAATATAGTATGTCACATCAAACTTTTGCATGAATTTAAATATTGGGCCTAGTTTATGACAAAAGCAGTTATAGGATCACATTTCACAAGGTTTTCATCAAGTTATACCTTTTCTCACTGAGGACAAACAGTAAATATTGTGAATCTCTCCTGTAATGTTGAGATAGTATTTGATGAGTGAGTTAGCAGATCTGATTAATTTCATCTTTTTTCCTAATGATTGACATTGTTCTTCAACCATAATTTCAAGTCTTCATCTAATAATTTCACTTTTTTTATAACATCAATTCTGGACAATGAGCATTTAGCCTAACATTTAAAAAAAGAATAATTCAATGTTTTTGTTTGTTTGTTGTAATCAATTTTGGTCAGTGTTTAATCTGTTAGTTGGTTTGAGTCAATTTTCAGGTGAGTTTTGATCAGTTTTTGGTAGTTTTTGGTCCGTTTTGGTCCGTCTTCAATCATTTGGTCAGTGTTTGGTCAGTTGTGGTCAGGTTTTGCACACAACAGCCATGTCTCCCAAAGTCTAAGTCAAAGAGGTTTGTCAGTACACTGTCAGTGTAGATTCAAACACAGGAAGTGCTTTAAAATGACCTGAAACAATGTTAACTTATTGCTTCTGTATATGACTCAGATTCAGTATGGTGTGTGTGTGTTTTGTGTTTGCATAATCATGGTGTGTAAGGCCAGTGTTTGGCATATGAGGACAACAGTGAGAACCAATACTTTAGTGCAAAGACTTGTGTGTGTTTGTGTGTGGCCCAGTAATGGTTTATAAGGACAGAGTAGCACATACAAGGTCATACAGTAAAATATAGTATGTCACATCAAACTTTTGCATGAATTTAAATATTGGGCCTAGTTTATGACAAAAGCAGTTATAGGATCACATTTCACAAGGTTTTCATCAAGTTATACCTTTTCTCACTGAGGACAAACAGTAAATATTGTGAATCTCTCCTGTAATGTTGAGATAGTATTTGATGAGTGAGTTAGCAGATCTGATTCATTTCATCTTTTTTCCTCATGATTGACATTGTTCTTCAACCATAATTTCAAGTCTTCATCTAATAATTTCACTTTTTTTATAACATCAATTCTGGACAATGAGCATTTAACATTTAAAAAAAGAATAATTCAATGTTTTTGTTTGTTTGTTGTAATCAATTTTGGTCAGTGTTTAATCTGTTAGTTGGTTTGAGTCAATTTTCAGGTGAGTTTTGATCAGTTTTTGGTAGTTTTTGGTCCGTTTTGGTCCGTCTTCAATCAGTTGGTCAGTGTTTGGTCAGTTGTGGTCAGGTTTTGCACACAACAGCCATGTCTCCCAAAGTCTAAGTCAAAGAGGTTTGTCAGTACACTGTCAGTGTAGATTCAAACACAGGAAGTGCTTTAAAATGACCTGAAACAATGTTAACTTATTGCTTCTGTATATGACTCAGATTCAGTATGGTGTGTGTGTGTTTTGTGTTTGCATAATCATGGTGTGTAAGGCCAGTGTTTGGCATATGAGGACAACAGTGAGAACCAATACTTTAGTGCAAAGACTTGTGTGTGTTTGTGTGTGGCCCAGTAATGGTTTATAAGGACAGAGTAGCACATACAAGGTCATACAGTAAAATATAGTATGTCACATCAAACTTTTGCATGAATTTAAATATTGGGCCTAGTTTATGACAAAAGCAGTTATAGGATCACATTTCACAAGGTTTTCATCAAGTTATACCTTTTCTCACTGAGGACAAACAGTAAATATTGTGAATCTCCTGTAATGTTGAGATAGTATTTGATGAGTGAGTTAGCAGATCTGATTAATTTCATCTTTTTTCCTCATGATTGACATTGTTCTTCAACCATAATTTCAAGTCTTCATCTAATAATTTCACTTTTTTTATAACATCAATTCTGGACAATGAGCATTTAACATTTAAAAAAAGAATAATTCAATGTTTTTGTTTGTTTGTTGTAATCAATTTTGGTCAGTGTTTAATCTGTTAGTTGGTTTGAGTCAATTTTCAGGTGAGTTTTGATCAGTTTTTGGTAGTTTTTGGTCCGTTTTGGTCTGTCTTCAATCAGTTGGTCAGTGTTTGGTCAGTTGTGGTCAGGTTTTGCACACAACAGCCATGTCTCCCAAAGTCTAAGGCAAAGAGGTTTGTCAGTACACTGTCAGTGTAGATTCAAACACAGGAAGTGCTTTAAAATGACCTGAAACAATGTTAACTTATTGCTTCTGTATATGACTATAATTCAGTATGGTGTGTGTGTGTTTTGTGTTTGCATAATCATGGTGTGTAAGGCCAGTGTTTGGCATATGAGGACAACAGTGAGAACCAATACTTTAGTGCAAAGACTTGTGTGTGTTTGTGTGTGGCCCAGTAATGGTTTATAAGGACAGAGTAGCACATACAAGGTCATACAGTAAAATATAGTATGTCACATCAAACTTTTGCATGAATTTAAATATTGGGCCTAGTTTATGACAAAAGCAGTTATAGGATCACATTTCACAAGGTTTTCATCAAGTTATACCTTTTCTCACTGAGGACAAACAGTAAATATTGTGAATCTCCTGTAATGTTGAGATAGTATTTGATGAGTGAGTTAGCAGATCTGATTAATTTCATCTTTTTTCCTCATGATTGACATTGTTCTTCAACCATAATTTCAAGTCTTCATCTAATAATTTCACTTTTTTTATAACATCAATTCTGGACAATGAGCATTTAACATTTAAAAAAAGAATAATTCAATGTTTTTGTTTGTTTGTTGTAATCAATTTTGGTCAGTGTTTAATCTGTTAGTTGGTTTGAGTCAATTTTCAGGTGAGTTTTGATCAGTTTTTGGTAGTTTTTGGTCCGTTTTGGTCCGTCTTCAATCATTTGGTCAGTGTTTGGTCAGTTGTGGTCAGGTTTTGCACACAACAGCCATGTCTCCCAAAGTCTAAGTCAAAGAGGTTTGTCAGTACACTGTCAGTGTAGATTCAAACACAGGAAGTGCTTTAAAATGACCTGAAACAATGTTAACTTATTGCTTCTGTATATGACTCAGATTCAGTATGGTGTGTGTGTGTTTTGTGTTTGCATAATCATGGTGTGTAAGGCCAGTGTTTGGCATATGAGGACAACAGTGAGAACCAATACTTTAGTGCAAAGACTTGTGTGTGTTTGTGTGTGGCCCAGTAATGGTTTATAAGGACAGAGTAGCACATACAAGGTCATACAGTAAAATATAGTATGTCACATCAAACTTTTGCATGAATTTAAATATTGGGCCTAGTTTATGACAAAAGCAGTTATAGGATCACATTTCACAAGGTTTTCATCAAGTTATACCTTTTCTCACTGAGGACAAACAGTAAATATTGTGAATCTCTCCTGTAATGTTGAGATAGTATTTGATGAGTGAGTTAGCAGATCTGATTCATTTCATCTTTTTTCCTCATGATTGACATTGTTCTTCAACCATAATTTCAAGTCTTCATCTAATAATTTCACTTTTTTTATAACATCAATTCTGGACAATGAGCATTTAACATTTAAAAAAAGAATAATTCAATGTTTTTGTTTGTTTGTTGTAATCAATTTTGGTCAGTGTTTAATCTGTTAGTTGGTTTGAGTCAATTTTCAGGTGAGTTTTGATCAGTTTTTGGTAGTTTTTGGTCCGTTTTGGTCCGTCTTCAATCAGTTGGTCAGTGTTTGGTCAGTTGTGGTCAGGTTTTGCACACAACAGCCATGTCTCCCAAAGTCTAAGTCAAAGAGGTTTGTCAGTACACTGTCAGTGTAGATTCAAACACAGGAAGTGCTTTAAAATGACCTGAAACAATGTTAACTTATTGCTTCTGTATATGACTCAGATTCAGTATGGTGTGTGTGTGTTTTGTGTTTGCATAGTCATGGTGTGTAAGGCCAGTGTTTGGCATATGAGGACAACAGTGAGAACCAATACTTTAGTGCAAAGACTTGTGTGTGTTTGTGTGTGGCCCAGTAATGGTTTATAAGGACAGAGTAGCACATACAAGGTCATACAGTAAAATATAGTATGTCACATCAAACTTTTGCATGATTTTAAATATTGCTTTGACAAAAGATGAGATTTTCCAGGAGTACAAATGGTAAATATTGCAAATCTGTCCACTAATGTTGAAATCTCAACATTTGATGAGTGAGTTAGCAGATCTGATGGGTTTCATGTTTTCCTCATGATTGACATTTTTTAAATCATAATTTCAACTTTTCTTCTTGCAACTACTTTTTTATTACACTTGTTTCCATTAACTGTTATTCATTTTTTGATAGGACGAGGTGTGTTTGCATCTGAGCCAATTCCAAAAGGCTCTTTCATCCTGGAGTACAGGGGAGTTCTGAAGAATAATGTAGCACCGAATGAGTATACATATTTCTTCAAACATAAGGGAGCAGATCATTGGTGAGTAGTCTGAATTGCAGGATGTTATTCTTGACCTAAAGCCAAACCACACGCAAAAAAATTCTTGGAATTGAAATTCTTGCAAATCATGTTCTAGCGTCTGCACCACAATTTTGTTTAAGTCTGTGTAAAGTTAGAATAGATATGTGTTCTCAGATTGATGGTTTTTTGCTTTTCCACTAGCACTCGAGCGCAACGTTCGGCGCGAGAATCAAACCCGCTAACTTTAAAAACACACCGGCAGCAGCGACCACTGATCTGTACTGAGACTGCTGTTATTCTGTCACCTGAGTTAAATGATGCTGCGGAAAAAGACGCTGTGGTCCGTCATTGAGGTGCAGACGAGGTGCAAAGAGTAGATACTGAGCAAGATAGTTATCTGTAGTTTACCCTACTCGCGAGTACCCGACCCAGTGCAGGACTCTGCTGTGCAGGTGGATACATGTGGTGGTGGTGTATTTGCAACAATTTAAAAAAAAAAAAGAAAAAAAGAATGAGTAATTTGAAGGAGCGGCGGCTAGGATTCAGGAATGGCGGGCTGCCACTGCTAAATGAATGTAGAGGAAACGTTGATGTGGTAGTAACTACCCTGCCAAATTTGAATGTTTGAAAATTTTGTGTTTTAGGAATTAGGTTTTAAAATCATGACAAAATCAAGCAGTTCTCTCAGCTGTGGAAGCTGTGTGTATCCGCTGCAGGCTTTAAGCCCCGTCCACCTGCAAAGCTTCGTCAAATTAGGAGTTTAGAGTTTAGTTGAGTGAGGAGTGACCCAGCCTGGGGTGAGATCAGCTCTTGCAGCCTCTGTCTGAGAAGCCAGAGGAGCTCTTCATTAACTAGATCTTCATTGTCTGAATCTGTTCAAAGAGGTTCTTTGGCCTAAATGCTGTTATATTTTTATTTTCTTTTAGAGCTATATTTTTAGAAACTGTGATTGTGATTTTTTTTTGCCATGTCGCCCACCACTTTTTCCAATCAAATCTCAGATTTCACTTTACATTGTTGTTTACCTTTTTAATAATTGATTCTTGTAACCCTTGCAGCATTGATGCATCAAATGAAGATGGAACACTTGGCAGACTCATAAATGATGCTGAAGCGCCGAATGCAAAAATGAAACAAATAGAGGTGGATGGTAAACCCGCTCTCTGTTTGTTTGCCATTGAGGACATTGAGGAAGAGCAAGAAATAACCTATGACTATGGAGGAGAAAACCTTCCATGGCGTTTTTTCCAAAGGCAACAAATTGCCAAGGTAGAGTACATTTGATGAATTTAACATATATTTTTTAAATAATGTATGTGAGAAGAAGACCTGTAACACCTGCCAATGTAATAATGTCCACAAACGTAATAAATCATAAATGTAATAAAAATCTGCAGCTTTAAATGTAATAATCCCATGAACGTAATACATTTTCCACAAACGTAATAGCCGCTGACTACTACAAAAATGACATGCGATTTCCCACAAATGTAATAACTATTACGTTTGCAGAGATTTATTGCATTTGTGGGGAAGTGAAAATCTTTCGATTGTAATAACTTCCCACAAATGTAATAACGCAATGAATAATGTCGTTGTGGTTGTTGTTGTTTGTTTGTTGACTATATAGGATCTTAGGTGGCAGCAATCACTTCAGGGTGTCGGGTCAGGACACTGGTAATCACCCCCCATCCCCCCACTCCCTTTTTGTTCTTGTCTATTTAAACTAGGTGTTGTGTTATAACAAGCAAGCAATTAACTGGTTTTACTATACAACCTCAGTTGGGTTTGTCTGTGGTCCTAAACAGTTAAAGTGAGTTCGACACTGTTTTGTTTTGCTTTTCACATTCCTCATCTGTATTTTGTGCACTTGGATTTCTAATAAAAATCCCTATTAAGAAATCTTGGTTAAGTAAAGGATAATGTATAGTTCGGAGGTTGTTATGGAGAAATAAACCCCGACAGGTTGTATGGAACATACATTATCCCGCTTAGAACACGGCCTACAACTAAATCATTCAATAATAACACAAAAATAATAATAAAAAGAGATTTTATTCATGTAAAATTAGACCGTTGCTAGGGACGCCGCTCTGATCAGTGCAGCACAGAAAAGAGAAAGTATGCAGGATATTTACCTTGTGTTTCATTTTCGCACCGCGACTCCGCAACACAAACGCACCCCGCACCCCTTAACCTCTTGTTTATGACAGATATGACTACACAAAATACATCGTAACGTGTATGGTAATCCATCGATCCACTGATTTGATTATCAAAGGCTTCAAATGCACGAACGGGAGGAGGCTCAGCAAAACAGTGGCCGTGACCGGACATGCAGAGTTGACCGTTGCTATGGAGTCCCTAGCAACGGTCCGCTCAGCGGTGTCTATCGTCCGCTCAGCGGTGGTCTATCGAGAAATTAACACCGCAGAATATTGGTGATTGACCAATCAGGATTGAGTATTCAAGAGAGTCGTGTTCTAATTGCTTATAATTGCCTCTAGTAGGTGTATAGGCAAAAAAACAACAACCACAACAACATTATTCATTGCGTTATTACATTTGTGGGAAGTTATTACAATCGAAAGTTGAAGATTTTCACTTCCCCACAAACGCAATAAATCTCTGCAAACGTAATAGTTATTACATTTGTGGGAAATTGCGTGTCATTTTTGTAGTAGTCAGCAGCTATTACGTTTGTGGAAAATGTATTACGTTTGTGGAATTATTATATTAAAAGCTGCAGATTTATATTACATTTATGGTTTATTATGTTTGTGGACATTATTACATTGGCAGGTGTTAACAAGACCTCAGCATTGCATACGATCTTTCTCTGTTTCCTCTCTGTCCTTTCTGTCCCCTCTCCGTCTCCTCGCTCTATCCTCTTTGTTTCCTCTCTCTGATAGGGATGTAATGTTTTCTTGCGGGCTGGATATAATCGAAATGCAGGGCAGAAGTTTAATATGTATCCTCAATGTCAAATTCAGTATTTCAGCAGCAGATGTTCTACATAAAAATGACTCTCCCATGTCTCCCTCTTTCATTCTCCTCTGTTTCTCCTCTTTTGCCTCTCCATCAGCCTAGTGCTCCAACTACAGTTGAGAAACCTGTCCTCCACACACCAGTTGTCTCTCCATCTCCAGGCCACACACCAGTCATCTCTTCCACAGTGCTCCCTGAAGAGGTTTGTCAGTATGTTTGTTGGTGTTAGGGCTGTCAAAATTGCTTGAAATGACGTTTGAATATTCGCTCTAATAAAATAGCGAATATTTGAACCATTCAAATCAATTACCCCCATATCAATCTACCCCTTTTTTGCCGTCAGGTCTGACGTATTTCCAAACCATTCTCTCTGCTGCCGAGTTGGGCTCTGAACTTTCTGCCAATTCGTGTTTCTCTCTGCCATCTGCTACAGTTTTTTATCGTGTCTCAGTTTCACTTAAAGCAGTGAGTGTAGCTGTGCAAATGCAACTCCTATGACGGGTCAGTGCGCCCACTCGCAAAGCAGCCGCTGATGTTTTTTTTTTCCACATTCGAATATTAATTTTCACATTCAAACCCCCTTTTTTTTTATATTCGAATTTAGAATATTTGTGGATAGCCACAAAATGATGCTCACTTTCTGCCTCTGTACATGACTGACTTGGTATGGTTTCATAACCCTTGCATGTTTTGTGTGGTTATTCATGGTGTTTGGGCCAGTTTGCCACAGTAGCATTAGACCTGAAAGTACTTTGATGTCACAGGATACCCATGATATTCCGGTTATGGCTCTGATACCATTGTTTGTTTAATTGTGGCTTTGTTTTATTTCTCCACATGGGAAAAATGGTTGGATCACAGCAGCAAGCCAAGAGGCCGGGCATTGGCAATAATGGTAAGAAATCTTGATGTAAAATATAATAAAGGAAGGATATACCAGGCAAAACTTTATTATAAGGCAAGGCAGGCAATTTTATTTGTATTTTATTTCTTCCAATGGAAGGACCAATGTAGCCCAGCTGGGCACTCACCTGACTAGCTGAGGAAGCCGCCCTACTTACTACTACTGTTTTTCATGATGCTTAATGCAGCGGTGCTGCCTCAGGACAGGCCTGTTATCCCCCTGGGATATCGATTAATAACATTCAAATTGAACTAAAAGGTGACAACACTAACATACCAGAGGAAACGTAATAGTGCATAAATGTGGGGAAAATAGCCTTTTTTTTTGGTAAACCTGGTGATATGCTGATTCGACTGAGTTTGTGTCAGATCTAAGCTGCTCGTTATGTGCTTCTTTCCAGACTAATGTTTTGAGGTAGATTTGAGGTAAAATTGCAAGGCTAGGTGACAGGCCTCTAGAGGAAGTTATCTAAGTAAAAAATTAAAATCTGTATTCACACAGTAAATGTCAATGTGTGTTTCCTTTTAGAATGCAAGACACATCTGGTAGTAAAAGAGAAGTTCGGCTCAATGGAAAAATGCTCGGTTTGTCATGGGCCATTTTCCTCACTGATGTGGTGGGGGCTAAGATGTGAAGGTTTGTATAAAAATTCTTACATTTTGCATTTAGGGCTGGGACAAACGCATCCCAGTGTTGTAAATACGATGTAAATATGTCGACGCGTCCATGCGTCAGACCAAAACAGAAAATGGTGGCACCTTCAGTGTTTCCTCCAGGATTTTTTAAAAGAGTCTGACGTCACGTCTGCAGAACTGCATGGGAAATTCGGATCCAGAATTGCAGTACATTATGCAGCACACAGCCTGTTCAAGGCAATGGAGAGATACGTGGGTGGGCTCCTTCTTTTTGGTTTTGAACGCTTCATCACCGAATAGCATTAAAAAAAACTTAAATTGCATGTTTAATTTTTCACAAGTCCTGCTCCAAGTCCCTTTTAAGTAAAAAAAAAACAAACAATTTTGTAAAGCATTACAACATTGACACTAATGAGTATTTTGTTGTTTTAACAGTTTGCACCACTGTATGGCACACATACTGCTTTTACTCCAAAGTCCAAAGACAAAAGACTTCAGTAAGTAGTTATTTTGGTAACCCTTTACTGGAAGTAGTATCCATAAGATTTTCATGCCACCTTCACCTACATGAGCACTAAGAACTGGCATGGACAGAGGGGAGCATACGTCACTCCGACCGCCCAAAAGGCCGACGACTCATTTCTCCGACTACCCATTAATCCAAGTTATTCTACAGTGTTAAGGTTAGATTTAGGGTTGGGGTTTGGGTTAGGGCTACTTAAGTCGGAGAATGGGAGGTCGGAATAATGGACGCAAAAATAAAGCAATGTGGTCGGAGAAATGGGAAGTTGGAGAAATAAGTAGTCGGACAGACGCCATGCACCCATACACAGATATATATTGAAATGCTTTTCCAAAAGGAGGTTTAAAAGTGTTAGTTCAAATATAGTGGCATATATGTTAAATAGGGACTCTCCCAGACGCTTATACCTCTATTTTATTCTAAAATGTCGAACAAAGTAAATTTGAAATTGTATAAACTTTGAAAATTGAAAAACCTGAGCAGTCCACTACACCAAAAACGTAATGCACCATCAGCACCGACTTGGCATTATGTAGATATAGGAATAGGAATTACTTTATTGATCCCCAAGGGGAAATTCATTTGTCAATTAGCTCATCTACCATTTGCAAAATAATTAGTTATGTGTTAAATTATATTCAGTTATATTGTCTCGTATCATCAAATAAGTATTTTAGCTGCAGATGTTCCACTGTGTCATGTCTCCCTCTCACATTCTCCTCTGGTTGCCCCTTTTTTCCTCTCCATCAGCCTACGGCTCCAGCTACAGTGGAGAAACCTGTCCTCTGCACACCAGTCGCCTCTTCGTCTACAGGCCACTTCCCAGTCGCCTCTCTCTCTGCAGACCACTCCCCAGTCATCTCTCTGCCTACAGGCCACACTCGTGTCGTCTCTTCCACAGTGCTTTCTGAAGAGGTTTGTCAACACATTAGTCAGTATAGTTTCAAACACAGGAAGTGCTTCACGACGCAACAGCGACACTAGGGGTTGATTTAAGAACGGTTGTTTTTGATGTTCATGCAGATAGGGGACATGGATGTGTGCGTAAAAATTATGATAAATGATAGTCATGATGATTAATTTTATTTGTGTGCCTGATGTGCAGAGCACATGTTATTCCTCATATTTTGGTTATTTATTGTTCTTATTTTATTTTTTATCTCTATTTTATATTTCGCGCTAAGAGCTTCTTAACAAATCTGGGAAACGCGGCCAATGTCTGTTAACGCCGTTAATGGTGTTAACAGCCCAGCACTAGATGTAAAACTTTGTGGCATAATCAAGCACTATACCTCCATGCTCAGCACAGCTGCTGCTGCTACTCAAGAGGTAGGAGGAGAGATGCTAGCCTCCAGTCCATTTAGCTAGAGTCTAGATGTGGACTGTGGTCTGGAGATGAAAGTCATTTTCCAGCGGCCCTTACCATCTATTAAATGTCTTGTTAACACCTTTGTCTGCATATGCATTCACCTCTGTTGAAAGGCAGTGGTAAATTTATCAGTTGTTGGTCGTATTTTCGGCTAAAGTTTATAATCTATTTGATCACCACACAAGGATTTGGCTAATGTTATTTTAATGGATGTAAAATGATCGCCATCTTGGTGAATTTAATCTATGACAGGCAGCTTTGGAGGAGATATTAGAGATAAATATTGATAGAAATGAGTGTATTTGAAACTTCAGTTGACAAAAGGAACTAAATTTGAATGTAGCTACATTTTGAAATATCAGTCTGTTTGGTGCTGAATTAGTATGCTTTATTAGGATTGTAGTTGTAGCCTATGTAATAATGACAATAATAGTAATAATGGATAGCAATTAGCAATAGTTTTTTTTTAAATTAATATTAGTATAAGTAGTAGTAGTACGTGTCAGATAATTTTTGATGTCTCTCTGTCAGTCTCTCTCTTTCATTCTCCTCTGGTTCTCCCTTTTTTCCTCTCCATCAGCCTACGGCTCCAGCTACAGTGGAGAAACCCGTCCTCCGCACACCAGTCGCCTCTCCGTCTACAGGCCACTCCCCAGTCGCCTCTCCCTCTGCAGACCACTCTCCAGTCATCCCTCTGCCTACAGACCACACACGTGTCGTCTCTTCCACAGTGCTCCCTGAAGAGGTTTGTCAGTACACTAGTCGGTTTAGATTCAAACTCTGGAACATAACCTGAAACAATGCTCACTTTC
>NC_140291.1:1711805-1731805 GCF_964030765.1 Micromesistius poutassou | reverse complement strand
TATGCAGTTTAAAATCCGCTTTATATTCGTAGCTGCTTCAAAAAGACGTATTAAAAAAGCGTTACTTTGCGTCAGTCTCAAGGTGGCTGTGTGCTTTGTTCTTGGACAAGATTAACAAAAGCACTTCTTTAAAACGCGGCCACAAAGGGCTTTACATAATAGGATAAGAAAGTACACAAAGTACAAAAAAGTGCTACATAATCAAAACAGAAAAGAGAAGTATTTTAAACAAAGTCGGCTCCCCTTAGGTCCTCAGGCAGGGAGTTCCCCAGCTGCAGGACTGAAATGCTAAACGCCCGGTTACCTTTGATAACGAGCCCAGGCGTACTAGTATGAGGACCCCGCCCTCCTCACCTTACTGAGGGGCACAGGCAGCGGCTGGGGCCGTGGGACGCTGGTCCATCTAAAATGTAGGGAGGAAAAATCACAAGTCAGAGTACACCTAGACTCTGCATAGCTATCCCCCCCACGCCCCTCTTACGCAGTTGTTGTACGTTGTACATCCTGGCACTTAATCTACTCACTTATTGTATGTTTGTACGTCCTTGCACTTAAAAAAATTGTACTTAGCATTGTGTAGCATCTTATCTTAGCTATCTTTGTTGTATGCAGGGAATGGGTTAACCTAGATTGTAAGTGCTTGGCACTTTCTATGAACATCCTTACTTTACAGACGGCGATATATTGTTTCTGTTCTTCTGACAAGTGTACTTAGCTGTGCAGGGCTTTAAATGACATTGATGATAGTTTAGCAGGTAGCCAGGACAGGAAGATGGATGGGATTGATGCGTTCTTGTCTCTTGGGATTTTGTTAAAAGTCTTGGCAGCCAAGTCTTGAACGGGGTTGGAAGCAGGAGACGTTATCCTGGCTCAGCCCCAAATACAGGGAAATTACAATAATGTCTTGTCGTGACGAAATGTATGTATGAAGTACGGACGGACTTTGTGAAGGTCAGCCTGAGAGAAGAACATTGAGAGTTGAACATTAATATGTGATTAGTATGAGTGTGGCTCCTGATGCAGTTTATTACTCTGCCGTCCTCAGACTGATTGCTTCCTGGAACAATATCCTGGTGCTGCCTGAGTTTCTGTTTCTACACTCCAGCATCAGTGATTTTGTTGCAGGGGGCGGTCGCTGGTCGTCGGGTTCGGGGTAGGTAGGTGTTGGTGCACATACAAGCACACACACAGGTACACAAACACTGACACACATTCATACGCACACACACACACACACACACACACACACACGCATGCACACAACACACACACTATGGTCCTCTTAATATTTGTCTACCTAATCTACATATACTTATTTACCGAGATGACCTGATCATGGCAGTATGACTGTTTCCAGAAGGGTGAAGTCTTTCACGCTGGTCAACCTCATCGAACGTGAACACAGTGGAGGTTATTTGTTGTTTGTTGTTTGTTGTTTGTGTCATAGCAGGCTATGCGTAGACACCCGAGGCGCTCACCGTACTCTGGCGTACGAGCGCAGCCGATGGCGGCGCACGACGAAACCTGCGATTGTTTGTGTGACTCTTGACTCGTGTCGTCCCCGTTGTCTCCCCTGTTCTCCACTGTCTCTCTCTCTCTCTCTCTCTGATCCTGTGATTGTTTGTGTGACTCTTGACTCTTATCGCCCTGTCTCTCTCTCCCCCTCTGTCGGGCTCCAGGGACCTGGCTCTGAGGAACTGCCTGCTGACCGCTGATGTCTCAGTGAAAATAGGAGATTACGGCCTCGCACACACCAAATACAGAGTAAAGCCTGACTCAACGCACACACTCGCACACGCACGCACACACACACACACACACGCACGCATGCACGCACGCATGCACGCACACACGCCACACACACCACACACACACACTTGCACACGCACGCACACACACACACACACACGCACGCATGCACGCACGCATGCACGCACACACGCCACACACACCACACACACACACACACACACACGCACACACACACACACACACACGCAGACATATACACGTGCACACACACACACACACGCAGACATACACACGCACACACACACACACACACACACGCGCGCTCACACGCACACACACACACACACACACACACGACAAAAGGAATTACACAATCATTGTGTATTTGCATCACAATAACTGTAAGTGTGTTTTCTGCTGTCTCTCCGCTTCCTCCTCCTCCCGCTGCAGGATGACTACCACGTGACGTCAGACCAGGTGCACGTGCCGCTGCGCTGGATCGCCCCGGAGCTGGTGGACGAGGTCCAGGGCGACCTGCTGATGGCCAATCAGACCCTGCCCAGCAACATCTGGTAGGACTCGCGTCCCGCTGACAAGTGAAACGTTTTTTTTGAAGGTTTTTGAAAAAGTTTTGGTTTCAACACAATGCAATGATTAGTGAACATGAGTTGTACTTTATTAAGTACCGCAAGGGAAACTCAGGATTTCAGGAATAGGCGGCAGTGGCTCAGGAGATAAATGAGATAGATGAGATAGATGGGATAGATTCGATCCCGGCTCGTCCTTGACTGTCAAGGTGTCCTTGAGCAAGGCACCTGACCCTAACTGCCCTAACCCTGCATGGTTGACACCGACATCGTGTGTATGAACGTGTGCATGAATGGGTGAATGTTAGGCAATAATTGTAAAGCGCTTTGGGTGACCACTGGTTACAGAAGCGCTACGTGAACGACCATGTCCATTTAATAAAAGGCAATCGTCAAATTTCTCAATGATAATTGAATTTCCACTACCGTTGGTCCACACCTGCCTTTTATAAGAAATGCCTGGGCTGAACCTACAGCTGACGTGGATGATGTCCTGCAGGTCTCTGGGGGTGACCATCTGGGAGCTGTTTGAGCTGGCCAACCAGCCCTACCGACACTACTCCGACAGACAGGTGCTCAGCTACACCATCAAGGAGCAGCAGCTGAAGCTGGCCAAGCCCCTGCTTAAGGTGCCGCTGGCCGACCGCTGGTGAGCCGTGCACGTGAACACACTGCTACACACACACACACACATACAGTACACGTGCGCACGGGAACGGGCACACACACACACACAAAGACACACACATAAAAAAGCAGAGGTATAGATATGTATGAACGTCACTTGAGGAAAGATCAAGCCCTTCATTTAGCCTTAGCCTTATTATATATATTTTATAGCTGCAGCCTGTTTCAGGGACTTCTTAAATGTCACTTTTTATACATTTGATTTGAGTACATTTGATCAGACGACGAGTACAAAAGAGCATCACCACTAGGGCTGCTCGATTTTGGAAAAAATTTGAATCACAATTTTTTTGGTCAAGATTGAAATCCCGATTCTTCAAATGATTTTTTTTTGAGTTTGAAAATAAAATGCATTTAACTTGTCTTGAACTTCAGAATCCAATTATTATTATTATTATTAATAATCGATTTTATTAATTTGGAGATCGTTTGACCCAAGAATCGAAATCGTGATCAAAATTCGATTAATTGCACAGCCCTTATCACCACCTCCGTACGGGTCCGTTTATTCCTTTGTCGTGTGTCGTCCTACGTGTGTGTTCCCCAGGTACGAAGTCATGCAGTTCTGCTGGCTCCAGCCCGACCAGAGACCCACGGCGGAGGAGGTGCACCTCCTGCTCAGCTACCTGTGCGCCAAGGGAGCCAGCGAGGTGGAGGAGGACTTTGAGCGGCGCTGGAACTCGATGCGTCCCAACACCGGAGGAGGAGGACGTCACGGCCACGACCGCGACCACGACCGCGGGCCCTCCTCCCTGCCGTCCGACCACCGCCACCGCCCCCCTCCGCCTTCGCCCTCCGTCTCGTCGTTCCCCCTGCTGGAGCACTTCTCGGGGATGGGCGAGGGCTACCACTCGGCGGAGAGCGGCGACGACGTGCTGACGGTGACGGAGACGAGCTGCGGCCTCAACTTTGAGTACAAGTGGGAGCAGGCGAGGGCGGAGCAGCACTACCAGCCCGCCGTCCGCTCAGCAGACGGCGGGCTGGGTCACCACCGCTGCCACGCTGACGAATTTTACCCGCCGGGCGGCATAGTGGGCGGGTGTCCCATGGAGGGGATAGGGGCCTCGCCTTCTTACTACCAGACCAAGCACCTCCACGGTGGCCCGGGGGTGGTGCCGGTCCTCAGCGCCCACAGCCCCTCGTTGGGCAACGAGTACTACATCCGCATCGAGGAGCCGGGGGAGTGTAACATCCAGCTGGACTACAACATGTGCTCCTACAGCCCCGACTACCAGGGCAGCAGTGGAAGCTTCCTCACCGGAAGCGCCGAGTCGTCCGGGGAGTGCATGTCGTGTCCCTCGCAGGCCAACAACAACATGGGCTCCTATTGGTCGGCGGACATCCACAAGGCCGACCTGTACGACTCGCAGGACTCGAGCCCGGCCGTCTCGCTGACCATGGAGCCTTTACTGGGCCAGGTGTCGGACTGCAGCCCGCTGACGCCGTGGGTCTCCGGGCACTACGTCTCGTACAAGGACCAAGACGGAGGCTACTACTACGAACCCTCACCCCCTCTGGGCGTGGATCACCGTTACCTGATAGGAGACGACGACGACCTCCCGTTGGAACCCCTGCAGGAGAGCTGGGGGTCCCGGAGTCTCCGCCAGGCCCTGGGGGAGCTGGAGCATCCCCTCCGAGTGCCGCCCTCGTTCAACGGCTCGCCTCAGCAGGCCTACGGCGAGCCCTACCTGGACTCCAGCCAGAGCTCCGTCATCGGCAGGAACGTCACGGGGGGTTACTACGACATGATGGGCTCCCTGCGGAAGACCATGCCCAGCCACACCGGCCACCACGCGAGACACGGCGGTCACTCCCTCAGCGTCGACGTGGAGACGGGCGGGGCGCTGTTCGTCGGACGCCGTCGGGACAGCGACACGGAGGACGACGTGGACGAGGAGGACGTCTTCCTGGAGCGGCACAGCTGCAACACGTGGCCCGCCAAACACGGCCACGGCGGCGGCGGCGTGGGCAGACACAGGCGGGCCAGCCACAGCTGCAGGCAGGACTCTTACGTGGACTTCCACTACACGATGCCCAGTACGGACATCGAGGACTCCTGGCCAGAGGAGAACAGTCTGGCCTTCCATTCGCTGCCCAAACCCATTGAGTACCTGGAGCCCCGCCTGGCCAAAGACAACAGCGCCTGCCTCGGTCTGAGCATGCTCCAGACGTTAGCGCCCTCAGAAGATGCCTACATCTACTTGTGCAAAGAAGGCGAGACCCAGTTGCCCGTGCCCGGCGAGTGCTGCCACTCCCACTTCATCGACCCCCTCACTGGCTTGCTAGTGAGAAACTATGACCCTGACGATTACGTCACAGGCAAGGCCATCGAGACTCCGAACAGCGAGGAGCTGGTCAACCTGTCGCCCGCTCCCGGCGGACCCGTCGTCACCAAGAACGCCTCCCTGAACTCTGACAAAATCACGCAGACAATGAGCGTCCAAGAGCCGTACATCGACCTCTCCGCGAGCGATGCCACGGAAAAGACGGACATCTCGGCGAACCACATCGAGTACGTGGCCGAGGTCTGCATCCCGTTGACGGCGCATGCCGGCCTGGACAAGCCGGAGACGGCGACGGCGCACGGCGCCCAGACGGAGACGGAGTCGGAGCCGAGCCTGACGGCCGACAGCGGGGTGGGCCGGTGCGGCTCCAGCGTCAGCCTCATCGACATCCTGGACTGCAGTGACGACGACGAGGACGACGGCAACGACACCGCCACCACCACCACCACCGACGACGCCACCGACGTCACCTCGGGCATCTTTGCGGACGAATCCAGCGAGCCGACGGCCTCGCCGGTCATCAAGTCCCTGCAGAAGCAGAGCGGAACCCCCGACTCCATGGACTCCATGGAGCTGCTGTCCGTGGGCGGGTGCTGTGAGGGCTTCGCCGCCCCCGCGGCCGCCAAACCGGCCAGCTCTCCGAGGGCGATGGACAGCGGCTACGACACGGAGAACAACGAGAGTCCGGAGTTTGTCCCCAAGGAGCCCCATGAGCCCCGGGAGCCGTGCGAGGGGAAGAAGCCCACCCTCTACCCAAGTCTGGACGAGGAGGAGGAGGAGGAGGAAATGGAGGAAGAAGAGGCGCTCGGAGCTGATGCCGTTCCGATGGAAACGAGCAAACAGTCAGTCTCTGAGGATGCGTGTGTAGAATCCTCAAACGCCGGGGATAACGCTCTCGTTCCACTGAGTAAAAAGATCCCTTACAGAGACTCTGCCTATTTCTCCGACTACGAGAGCGAGAGACTGTCCAGGGACGACGGGGATGAAGCTCTTGAGACGGGAAGAGAGGGGGAAACGATGTCAGACACTGAGTGCATGCTGGAGAGACATCTTGACAACGCGAGGGAGGAGGAATTAGAGGAGCTCGAGGCCCTCGAGATGAACATAGAACCCAACGGAGCAGCCACTCTGCTGTGCGTCGAGGAGGACGAGCATATGGACGGATCCTTTCAGTCCTCTGAGTCGGAGTTGGCCGAGTTGGAGGAGTGGCCGTCCCAAGACGAGAACTCCTCCCTGGGGGACTGGGCGGCAGAAGTGGTCGGAGCCATGGAGGAAGCTCTCGGGGCTCTGGGCGAGGAGGAGAGGGTCAGGGCGGAGCAGGAGAAAGCCGCACGCAGCAGCGACTTCCACGACCTCCGCGACTCGGAGGAGGCGGAAGAGGCAGAGCGGACACGGAGCGAACTCGCCGGGGGATCGAGTGACGACTCCTCCACCTCGGCCAAAGACACGGGGGTGGCGTCGGCGGAGTTCTGTAGCGCCCCCCGCCGGTTCACCTCGTCCTCCCCGCCGCCTCCCTCCGGTCCGCTCCCGTCGCTGCCCCCGACCGCGGGCCGGGTGGCCCCCGGCGACGCGGAGGACGCCGACAGGGAGGACGCCGACTCCGACGACGACAGCGAGGAGTCGGACGAGGAGCTGCGCTCGTACAGCGTGCGGGAGCAGAGCGGCGGCGAGGAGGAGAGCGAGGACGAGTGCTACCCGGTGCCCGTCGTCGTGAGCGACAACAGTGACGCCCACAACCTGAGGAGCCTCCTGAAGGCTCCTCAGGACGGCGTGGACGACGCTCTGGAGGAGCACAGGAAGAAAGTGGTGTCCTTCTTTGACGACGTCACCGTCTATCTCTTTGATCAGGTGAATTCAAATCCCACCGCCGGGTCCGTGCGTCGTGCTTCCCCCCCCCCCCCAAGTAGTGAGCAGCGCTGTGATCACTGCGTTCTTCTTACCTTTGTTGCCTTTGTTTCCCTCTCATCTCTGGTGGCGTTAGGAAAGTCCCACTAAGGAGCTGGTTGAGCACGGCTTTCTCTCGGGGGAGGACGGTCGGGGGACACCGATCAGACCCCAGGAGAGAGGGCCGGCCCTGTCGGATGACTCCTCCGACGGGAACGTCTCCGAAGAGAGTAAGTTAACGAAGATGTCGGTCTTGGCGGTTAGGCAAAGAAAAACCACGTGACTATAACTGTTAATGTAAGAAGATCTTGTTGAAGTAGATAATTGACCAGTTGAAGTAGAATGTGTGTTGTGCTGTGATGATGATGGTTGAGGATAGACGTGTCCGGTCCGTGTCATATTGTGGGTTGCTGCAGTTAGGCCTGGGCGATATGGCTGAAAGACATATCACGATATAACTTGATCGTATTGATCGATATCGATAACTATTGATCATTTTAATGACCTAAAAAGAATAGGAATTACCATGGTGGATTTAAACACTTCTGGTTAACACTTAATACGACCTTCCACTGTTCTTCATTGATCAATACTCCAATGTCGATACAACAATGAGAAACGCTCAAATATTGTGAATAAGTATGGAACCGTGTTTGTGTAACAAACCCAGCTGCTAGATTCAGTGGTCCAGTCTCTTATCGTTATATATATTGAACATGTTTTATATTGATATTGATCAAAAGTCTATCACGATATGATAATTTATTGTTTTATTGCCCAGGCCTAGCTGCAGTACTGCCTTTCATTTCCCGTTCCAAATGAATTTGAACCTCCGGGCTTGGGATAGGCATCAAACCTTCCGGGGGAGTCACTCAGAGTGTATTGTCTTTGAAGACTTTTATGTTTGCTTTAGCTTTCTGCTAAATCTTAAATCTACAATGCTTCTATTTTTTATTTCATTAGTAACTTTGCCTTTATTTTCTCACTTTCTAAAATGTTATTATTTTTTTTTAACTTTGCCTCTATTTTCTATCTATTTTACTTTTTACTTATCTATTATTTTCTTTTATTGTATGACAGTGTTTATATGTGAAGCACTTTGAGTCTGCCTTGTGTGTGAATGAAAAGTGCGTTATAAATAAAGTTGCCTTGCCTCCGCTAGGTACCGGCTACGAGTGGGAGGACGACTTCTCCCTGCTGCCTCTGCCCACGTCCAAGATGGTGTCAGACTCCCCCCCTCCGCCGCCGCCGCGCTCCTCCCACACGCCGCCGCCGCCGGAGCCCCAGCCCGCCGCCGCCAACAAATTCTCCCGCTTCACCGTCTCGCCGTCCAGCGTGTCGCGCTTCTCCATCACGCACGTGACGGACTCGGACGTGGACTCGGCGTGAGGTAAGGACCCTTCAGAAATCATCGGAAAAAAAGCTCAAGCCATTTCTCAATTCGCGTTCTCGTGCGTACGCGTGTGTACTTGCGTTCTCGGTAAACGTCATCAGTGGTGGCCCAAGCACTGTTCCAATTCCAAGTACGCGAGTACTGTTGTAAAACCCGGCAGTGTTCTTGATGCGTTCTCGATGAGGCCGTTCTACCGAGGACGCATCGGAGGTGACTCGTGTGGACTTGGGACCGTTAAATATCCCAGGATGCATCATCGAGTCCGCTGCTGTTCCAATTGCAGAGTGCGTACTCGCGTTCTCGGAAGTCTGTACTTGGAAGTCCGGACTTGCCAAGTACGCACTTCCAAGTCCGTGAGTATGTAGTCCGCGTACTTGGTATTGAGAAATGGCTTCAGATTGCGTTCTCTCCACAAACAGACTTCAGCTCTGGCTCGATTACTTTTGCCTGGAAGGAAATTGCACAAGGACAACAATAATAATAATAATGTCTGCTTCAAATGCAAGGATAAGGAAATAAATAGCGAAATTATTATCTAAATGACCTGGATTTTTATGAATGACGAAACATTGTTAACCTCATAGCATAATTGCCTAGGTCATATTTTAAGATGTTTTAATCGTGTATTTGCCCAAGTCAAATAAATGACTCATGGCAGATGGAGAGTGTTTATGGAATGTAAAAAGCACTCTGATTGGCGTAGAATTTAGCCAACGAGGCGCTGGGAACCAGCAGCGTTAGGAGAGTAGAGCAAGGTTAGACATCAACAAGTTGGCGAAAATATGACTTTGGAAATTATGCCATGAGGCGACATGCTGCTCACTGTGATTTCCTGTCGTCACTCGCCCTCCTGCAGGAAGGGACAGGGCAGCGCTGGGGACAAAAGCTCGCTCGTAAGTCACTTTGGACGAGAGTGTCAAAAGCACTCAGGGGACGTATGTGGAGCGTGCAGCAGCAGGGGGAAGGACCGACCCGCCAGCCCGGTGAAGACCAGACCAGTGGGCCTACTGGGAGGAGGTCTTCTTCTTCTGGGCTGGGCTCATGTTTCCCTCTCAGAGACGGAGCCTCTTCTCTTTCATAGACACTTTCTCCTCCTGACTGGGATGTGGAGTTCAGATCATCCTTTTTAAATTATTAAAAAAAGAAAAAGAAAAAGAGTATGGTAATATATATGTGGTTTCCAAAAAAATAGATACAAAATAAAAGACATAAATATAAATCTATAAATATATGTACGTGTGTAAAGAAGAATGAATGATTGGGCTGGGGATGCAGCACAATTCTGTTTATTTTTGGAAGATAAAGGCATAATCAAAGGAGAGATCTTTGAAAGCCATTGCGTGTGTCGTTTAGGTTTTAATTGCCAACAGTTAGTATTATTATTATTATTATTATGATGAATGTGGGGAGCCAGCCGGGGAATTCAGGTAAGGCGAGTAATACTCCAAATACCGAGATCACGCAGACAGTGACTGTGATTTTTCTAAGATCACTGATCAGCTCCGCTCGAGGACTGTTGGACCTCTTTAGTTTTTGTGTTGAGAAACTTTCTGTTATCTTTGTCAACGTGGATATTTCCTGAAAATCCTTGAGGTATCAGAAGTAATACGACGTGTGTACTCTGGAGCAATTTCAGGAAACAGGAATCAAAATGGACGCCCAAGTGTTTAACAAGCCAAGTCAGAACTTGTAGGAAAAGGTAAGGCAGGGGTTCAGCATGACTCTATTAAAAACACAAATAAACAAACCGCTCATCCTGCTTGGACGATGGATGTTTTAATCAAAGTTTCTTTTATTATAAAAGTAATATCAGGACCTGAAACTGTACTGTGTAAATGTGTCTCAAATGCTTTTTACCACATGATAGAGATTGACAGTCTCTCTCTCTTTCTCTCTCTCTTGCATACACAAACACACACACACACACACACACACACACACACACACACACACACACACACACACACTGTACTATGAACTATGGAGCAGTAAAGAGACTTGTGTCTTAAAAAGGGATTTGAAATGCCCCTCGTTCAATCGCTTCGGTTTCCAACAAAGTCCCAAACCCAGACCCTGGTGTCCATTAGCGGTCATAACTCGATGGGTCACCTGGCAACGTGGGGTTTTCCTGAGAACAATCATCCCATTTGAATACATGTTTCCTGTGCGATAAACAACACGTTTGATAGCAATGTTTGATAACATCAACGATTCAAGTCAGAAAGCGACACTAAGCTTTGTGGGTCTCTAGACCGCCTCATGTCGTTAGGATACGTTTTTTTTTTTAAGTAACTGGGCACCACTGCCCGGCCTTTTCCCCACCACCACGACCCGCTGTATATTAGCTACACTGACTTCCTCTCAAACCTTTTGTATTAACGAGCCAAGAGTACAGTTGGAACTTTTCTTTTCTTTTCTTTTCTCTCTCTCCATAATATCTTTGTCTCGTACGTTTAAGTGCTTAATCATACAAAAGCGATTACAGCTAAACAAACAGAAAGCACCTTTTAATAGAGCATAGTTTCACAGAATATCATTGACTGGGGGCGTGTGTGTATGAGTCCATTTCTCTGTCGATGCTGAACGTCAGAAACCCATAGAGCCCTGGGTGTTCTCGTCGGCGGTTCTCTCTTGTCCTCTACTGTGCGGTCACTAGCACCATCGACGTGCATACTCGTGTTCTGGGTCTCTTTTTTTAATGGACGGAAAAGGGGACTTTTGTTAAGTCGAAAAATAAACCTGGCTGCTGTTTCCCAGTAATCACGGAATCGCGGAACGAGAAGAGAAAATACGAAACCGGGGGATGTCTGGAAAGGGTTTGCGCTCGTCGGAACACCTTGTACCGTTTTTTTTTACGTGTTTGTTCCCGGAATGCTTCAATCTTCTGTATTCGTTTAGCGTAGAACCATCTGGAACACTGTTGGTGAACCTCATGTCCCATGACTACATCGGAATACGTTTCTTTCTTTCTTAAAATGTTGATGTATTGTAACTGTGGATGAGTAAAAAGAAAAAGAAAAAAATAGGCATTATAAAAGGAGATTTCTTGTCTGTCTGTGGTTGCCAAAGAGATGTGTTGTACTGTCCCCCGGGGGCCCCCGATGTCGAGTCCGTAGAGGAGGCGAGACGGGGGGCCTCTGGGGAGGGGATGTCTTGGCCTTGTTGATGAAATGCCCTCAGGACCAGAGTTGGAGACACCGTGGGTCAAAACGTGTTCCTCACAAACACTGGACACTCACTCACGCTCTGTACCTTTGATCAAAAGCTGAATAAAGTTTGGTTTATACATCGTAACTTTTATTTGTCCTCATCTGTGTGTTGGTTGGGGGGCTGGGGGGGCGGAGAGTGGAGAACAGTTAACCTTCTCAAGCTGTAGGGCTTGTACATCAGAATGCATCATGGGATTTCTTGTGATATGTCGCCATTTTGAGAGGGCTCTAGAGAGTAGAGTTCTAGAATCCTGAATCCACGTCAGGCATGAGAAACAATGTGACAACAATGTCTTCCCATTATGACATTTCAGGATGAATTCCTAAATAATTAACAAAAACACATTACTACTAACATAATCATTAACATTCCTATGCTCCCAAAATGGCGGCATGAGTGTACAAGTCCTTCTGCTAACTATACTGCGATCAAATTACTAACTTGATTTTGATTGCAGGCATTGAGGGAAAATGTATTTTACACTTGAATTGTCATTTCAAGTGTACAAACAGTCCTAGAATACCTGAGAAATGCGAAACATTGAGGTCATTTCTTTGTTTGGTCTCTCAAAAATACAACACAAAATGTTCAGAATGTGTAATTCAGTTTTTAATTATTTTTTTTCCAATGAAATCAAAGTACTCCGTTCGCCATTACATTGATTACAGTTGAGAACAGTATACCTCACTCTCCACTTTTCATTTCTGGGGTTTTATCCTAAGTTACAGTTGATCATATTAATGGTGACGGCTGAAGGTTACATCAATACAAACCTTAAATCACCTGACAAACAGACAGAACCCTGTGTTCCCTAAGAACAGTCAATTATCCAATATATTCAAATGTCTTTTTCCATTAATACAGCAACACAATTTGCTATAGATTTGATTGAATGCTACGTTTACAATATGGATTACCGCATCGGATGAGCTGTAAATACATCATTTAACAATAAGGAAACATTGTTTATGCAATCAGAGCTACATTTCCTCAAGGCAGGTTTATTTTATAATTACACCTTGGATGGCAGATTGGATTTATTTAGATAAGGCTGATTCTCTTTCATTCATTTGATTTATTACTTTCAATCTGTACCACATCAGGTCCAGACACACTCACGATTCTCCTGTGTTCCTTCAATTTTCATTTTTTAAAACAGTAAATCAGTTTCAATGTTTTCAAAGGTGCATTCAACGACTAAAGATCTGGTGAACGTCAAACCCAGTGCACTGATTGGTTGTGATCAGCCCCACCAATCAAGCACCTATAGCTAGCTTGGAATGGCTCTGGTGGTGACGGTGGTGGTGGTGGTGGTGATGGTGGTGGTGGGGGGGGAGGATCCTCAATACAGCCCTGGTGGAGTGGGGGATTTATGGACCAGCTCGTAGAGGGCGGAGCCTGTGGACATGTCGTCATCGTCTTCGTCATCGTCAACGTCAGCGTTGTAATCGATGGGGGGGCTAGGGGGGGCCTCGACCATCGGCTCGCTGGGGGGTCCAGTGCTGGGAAGACGAGAGAAACACAGAATGAAGATTTCGAGTCGAGTTGTCGAAGTTTGTCGAAGTTGAAAAAGTGACCAGCCACTAAAATCAAACCTAGGGAATCACCCCCCCTCTGGTGAGAACGCGTTATTGCATGTGTTGTGTTATTGCAAGATGAGTTTACTGTTCCGCTAGGTTTGATTTTAGTGTTTGGTCAGTCTTTCATATTCAGAGGAGGAAATACAATAAACAGGGCAAAAAGGAGATGAAACAACACACAGTGAAGAGAATGGGTTTCATGCAAACAGAGTAGGGTGATAATGGCTTAAAACCACAACCAAGAGGAGGGAAAGCCTTGCAGAGCAGCCATGAAGCCTTCAAACACCGATATGAATATATAAACCTAGGCTGTAACTTTGGCAACGTTTTTTTTTCCCACAGTGCCGCTTATTGTTGTTATTTTTCTGACAAACATTGCTTAAAAAGTAGGAGCGGGAGGCATCAAGAACTGGTGTGAGGGGAAACCACCAGAAGTGTCTTGAAGTCAGTGTCTCTAACTCCTCACTTCTGGTCACAACCAGACTTAGCGTGAAGCGTGAAGATTAAAGGTCTCATATTATACCACCAGGTGTGAGTGTGATTAGAAGACAGATTACAAGCCGTTTAGAAAATCTGCCTCTTCCCGTGGGCATGTCCACCTAGATGTGTGACGGATAGATGAGCAACGTTTGCTACAGTCCACTGGGTAGGCTGGTAGACTGATCCTATCCAGCGCACATCTAGGTTGGACACGCCCACCTGTGATCACTAAACACACAGGAAGAGGCCGATTTTCAAACGGCTCGTAACAGCTCACACTTGGTGGTATAATAAGGGACCTTTAAACACCTCTTTATGTTTCCAGATTGTCCTCTTTGCACGGTTTATCACAACATGAAACAAAGTTACATCATTTGGTTTGAGGGGATGGAGGGACAGGAGAGCAACATGAAGACGCATGCGGGTGGTAACGAGACACAGGCGCTAATGGGCGGGTCGCCCGCTCCACTTACGACGGGGGGTGCGACTGTTGAGGTTTCAAAAGCGGGCATAGTGTCGGCCCGCACTGAAAGGCAAAGGCAGTCCTGCAGTGTGAACGTCAGTTCAACTCCTCTGAGGGAGGGGGTGAGCTCTTAATACTGTAGAAGAGAGACTTACGGCTGAATAGTCTTATCGTGGTTTTACAAAACAGGCAGAGTGAGGCACATACTTAACGTCAAGATTTTCACCCAATCACACGCACTGAAAAGATACACAAGGTTGCAAACGCTGACCCCGGTACTTATACAACCCAAAACAAGAAATGAATGCAGATTCACAGAAGCAATTAAATCAGAAATGTCAGCAGAAAGAAACTCCCAAATAAAACACAACGGTACCTTTTATGTTTTATGGTTAGTGTTGACAAGATGGAGGTGCAGACGGGTTGAGCTGCAGCAGAGCTTAGCGCGCACACACACACACACACACACACACACACACATGCACATCCAGCTCACACACACCACACACATGCACACAGACACCCACGCACAAACCCACATACACATCCAGCTCAAACACACACACCACACACATGCACACTGACACCCACGCACACACCCACATACACATCCAGCTCAAACACACACACGCACACAGTAATGCAAGTGACAGAAAAACGACATAATGAGGAATCATCGTGAGGTGTGTGTTGTGTAATGGTCGTGACGGGAAGGCGCCGGCGAGCGTGGCAGCAGCGCGGCGCCGCTAGGAGGTGTGGGAGGACGAGGGAGTGGTGGTGTGATTACTTCAGCTGTGAAATGGTCCGTCCTAGCAACAGAGGAGGTGCAACATTAAACGCACAAAATGGATCTGTGAGAAGATGAACTGATGGCACTTGGTGTTGATGCTGCCAGAGAAATAAAAAAACGGTGATCAGATTGATTCAGAGACAAAAAGGAATGCTGTCATTTAAAAGGCGGCTCGTTTCCATCTTTCCGTCCCGTGAGGCGTCTCTCTTAGGAACTTCAGTGGATTAAGCAGAAAACAAACCCAGAATAAATGGACTTGTTTGACAGATGGCGGTAATCAATACCTGGGCTTTCAGAAGACACTGCAGCAGTCGGTCTCACTACATTTTTGTCTCTTAATTTATCAAAACACAAAGCATCTGGAGAGGTTGACAAAAAGGTGGAGGGGGGATTAGAGAGAGAGAGAGAGAGCGAGAGAGATAGAGACTGCATGTTTTGTGAGCAAGATTGTCATTCAAATAACATTTTCTGACACAGAAGCTTCCTAACTTCCAACTTTGTGCAATTTTGTTAAAAGAATAAAGTGTTTTTAGGGTGATTGTGCTGAGGTCAGGATTTACATTTAGTCATTTAGCTCAAGGTGGAATATAGCGACAGACAATTATAACCAAACAGCAAGTCACATGGGACTGATAAGTGGCGCGTCACAAACACATCTTTCACCACAGAGATATAGAGAAGGAGCCGGGCAAATGCGCCATATTACCTAACGGGTCGTTGACCGTTTATTAAATCAATCATTTTTATTGCAGAGATGTAAGTTTGAGAAGACACCACACCATCCATTTCATAGAACAGAAAAATAAATAAATAAATATCTGTGGCTGGGGGACCATCGTTTAATCCAGTGTCTCAGCCTTCTGTTATGTATGTACATCCAACACCTGGTCCAGTCGTACTTTGCTTCTTTAATTAAAAAAAGATTGATTCAGAACACAGAGATTATATTTTAAGTAAGTGGCTGGTCGCTGAGGTTATAAATAACTCAACTTTATCATACATTAAAAAGTATAATCACACATTTCTGGTCACAATTCTTTTCTACACCTTTGTACGGGTCACGTTAACGTTGGTTATGTTTTTTGCTGAAAGACGGCTAAACAGAGGAACAGCCTTTACCAATCGCCCCCCTTTTTTCTCTCCAATGCATGCACAGTGCCTCACTACAGCGACTGCATTGCTTGCATGTCTCTGAGGAGTACGGGTTATCGTTTAGCCTTGGCAGAACAACACAGACAACACAATATATGAGGACCCAAGGACCCCAAGTATCTGATTTAGGAGGGCCCACACAGTGCCCGTCTGAAATAAACACAACCACAACAACAGAAAACAACACTTAAGTGTGTCGATAACAGGATATTGTTTACAGTACACCAAGGCAAGGTTATTATCTGTTTATAAAGATTTCTTTTTTTTTGTAATACCATTAGATATACTGTAGATATACTGTATGACAAGCACTTTGTTATGGCACATGTATGTACAGTAAACATTCTTCAATTATAACTGAAAGGCTTCCTCCTATTGACAAGATGTACATAACAGAAGTCATTTACACACATTCACATCAAGGACTTGTATGTGTGTCACAACACACACACACACACACACACACACACACACACACACACACCGGTCGGATGCAGTAAACATATCCAATGCAATTTCATCTCTGCACGCGATGTGCGCACTGTGACACTCCAGACCAGAACATACAAACCCCGTGACGCTATCGTCCTTAGAAAATCTAACGGGTTGGGCTGCGTTCCAAACACTCCCGACTGATCTAGAAAAGACACGGTCATGCACAAGAGAGACAAGTCGACGACACACACGCTCCTCCAGAAGACGAGAGAGGAGTCCATTCCGTGGTTGTGAATTCGATCTCAGGATCCAGAGTGAACATCTACAGACCTCAGGATCCATAGTGAACATCTACAGACCTCAGGATCCATAGTGAACATCTACAGACCTCAGGATCCATAGTGAACATCTACAGACCTCAGGATCCATAGTGAACATCTACAGACCTCAGGATCCATAGTGCACATCTACAGACCTCAGAATCTGGAGTCAAAAATTGAATCTAAACAGCCGGATCCCTAGTCGATATATTTAAAACACAGGATCCACAGTCAACAGCTATAAACATAAAGCCCCACAGCCAATAGCTAGAAACAGGAATGTCCACAGTCGATATCGTTAAAGCTCAGGATCCAGAGTCAGTATCTAGAAACAGTCTTTTCAGTGTTGGATCAGAGTGTAGCGGCTCAGTGTAACGTGGGCCCCCCCCCAGAGTCTGAGGCCCCCCCCCAGAGTCTGAGGCCCCCCCAGAGTCTGAGACCCCCCCAGGGTCTGAGCGGTCTGTCAGAGTCAGAGGCCGTCGGGCTGGGAAAACCCTGGCCCACCCCAGGGAGGGGGGGGGGGGGGGGGGGGGGGGGTAAGGGAGGC
Organism: Micromesistius poutassou; assembly: GCF_964030765.1. Classification (NCBI taxonomy): domain Eukaryota; kingdom Metazoa; phylum Chordata; class Actinopteri; order Gadiformes; family Gadidae; genus Micromesistius; species Micromesistius poutassou. The sequence continues at coordinate 1,714,240 of NC_140291.1, read as the reverse complement.
AGAGGCAGGGAGAGAGGAGGGGCGGGGGGTCGGCGTTGCTGTAAGCAAGAGGTGTGTTTGGGGAGGAGGCGTGGGGGGGTGAGGGGGGGGGGGGGGGGTGGTGGTGGTGGTGGTTACAGGAGGAAGAAGCAGGAGGGGGGGGGGGGGGGAGGCGCGGGGTTAGGTGTGGAGGTGTGTCTGTCCTAGTGCACGGGGGGCGGCTGGCTGGCGTGTCGGCTTGAGTCTCCTGCCTGTCTGTCTGTCTGTGTGTCTGTCTGTTCCTCACACTGTGGAAATCAACTTGCCGTCTGCGGCGCTGTGGAACAGAGAGAGAGAGAGAGAGAGAGAGAGGGAGAGAGGCTCCGGTCGGACGGCTGCCAGCAGACCAGTTCAACACACACAAACACACAAACGCACACAAGACCAGACAGCGGACCTGGGGAGCTCAGATAGGAGCCAGGCGTTACTCAGGGCTGGAGCCAGTCTCGGGGGGGGGGAGGGAGGATGCAGTGTTGACTAGGAATCTGTGTGAAGGGGTGAGTGGAGGGGTGGTGGATGGGTGGTGGATGTGGTGATGGGAGAGTGGAGGAGTGAAGCGGTGAGTGAAGGGGTGAGTGTGTGTTAGACGTGGCGATGGGCGGGTGGGTGGGTGGGTGGTGGATGTGGTGATGGGTGAGTAAAGGGGTGAGTGATGGGGTGAATGGGTGAGTGAAGGGGTGAGTGATGGGGTGGTTGATGGGGAGATGGATGAGTGATTGGGTGAATGGGTGAGTGATGGGGAGATGGGTGAGTGAAGGGGTGAGCGGGTGAGGAGGGGCCGGGTGTGGGGGTCTGGCCGTCTAACTCTGTGTCCTCACGGCTCATTCTACATCGACTTGTCACGCTGCTACAGCATTAAACATTTCATTTTAACGATTCCCTTTTTAAACAACCTTCTTAAACCCAACTCCTTAAACGTATCACATTAAAGTAGTTCAAGTAAGTACAACTTAAAGTAAGTACAACTTAAAGTAAGTACAACTTAAGTCTACTGGTTGGACTATAACTTAGCATCTATGAAAAATAAATATGTACAATACAAGCAACATACAATAATGCTAAACAAAGCATCACCAACATGTATAGTACATAGATACACTTTCTTATTTCTTAAGTATATTTTTAAGTTTGTAAGAAGGACTTAACGTTCTACATCCATATTCCTGCAGTTGAATCATTTTAAAACAATAAGCCCCATTTTCCTTTCTTCTCTTAACAGTTAGATCATCAAATGGCAGGCATCGATTTCTTGGTGGAAAAAACACAAGTTGTTCCCAACAACTACGAGTGATGTGATAAAAAAATATATATACAAAATGGGCCTTACCTCATAGGAAAGCGCTGCTCATACTCCTCAGGTGCTTGCTGTGAAAATGAGAACACGCTATCATCAGTCACTGGTCATCTACGCACTATAATATATTTATATAATAACTATAATATAACACCGTGTAATATCGGCCAAAAGTCGGTAAATGTTGCAGTAACTGCAGTCACCACTAGATGGTGCGCAAAGCACACTGTCGGTACACCAGCGCGCCAGCAAGGACCAGAACGGGCAATCACAGGGATTCTTTCCTTGTAGAAGGAACACTTGGCGGCTATCAGTTTGAATATACAAGGACGACACGTTTCCCAACGTACGAGAGGGAGGTGTTTGTGTGTGTGTGGTCCCAGACCATAATGAAGCCGGAAGTGCAGCCAATTAAACTCAGGAGCACTCAGGAGCTGAAGGACGTAGAGCAGTGTAAGCAGCGCTCAACACCCCCGAAGAGGCTCTGGATCACATCCCGTCATCAACAAAGACAAGGAGCTCGCGGATCCACGCACTAAAACAACAACGACCGAATGGAGGACGGGGGCCCCCTTGTGACGCCCCCCCCCCCCCCCCGATTGGCCGACCGGATGCATCATGTCATCTCGTGGCGTTGGGATGATCTGAAGATGGGAAGTGGCTCTGAGGTGATCAGGCAGGAAGTGGACGCTTCCGAGGTGTGGATGGTGGCGAGAGAGAAAGAGAGGGAGGGAGGGGACGGCCGAGAGAGGGGTGTCGGTGTCATAACATGTTTCTGATATAAATTACGTCAATAACCCCCCCCCCCCCCCCCCCTCGTGTTCCTTCTATTGGTCCTTGTTGTTGTTGCTGTTGCTGTTGTTGTTGTTGATGTTGTTCCCCTCCCCGTCCACCTCTCGCTCGTGTCTGTGTTGGTGTGTCATCAGCGACGGATGACTGACATGAAGTAAGAGTTGGGGAAATTGCGTCTGGGCGGTTCGGAGGGTCCAGAGCTGACCGGATGCCGTCCCATGTTGCTAAGCAGCCGTGTTGCTAAGCAGGGTGTGTCCACGGGATACAACCGGGAGGAGGGTCGGTTGAGTTGACAAATAAAGGTTCATAATCCTCCACCTTCTCCTCCTCC
>NC_140291.1:1677199-1711605 GCF_964030765.1 Micromesistius poutassou | reverse complement strand
GGTTTGGTTTTGCATCGGGATTATACATTTCTAAGCTGTTGAAGTAATTTCCTTCAACGAAAATGCAGACACCAACAACGGACAAAGTTTCTCGGTTAATATGCAGAGGAGTCTAGCAGACCACTTCACTTCAGGTAATCGTTGACGCATAAAGAATACAAAGGATATCAGCCTCTGGTACACCATTCCATTCCCCATGTGCACGATGACTGCGCACATTTCAAATCATCGTCGTCCCCCCCCCCCCACCCCCACCCCCAACCCCCATCTCAACATGTTGATCACGCACATCAAGGAATTAATTAAGGAGGATCATGAACATTAGCCCGGCCTGCTGTGCTAATCGGATCCACAGCCAATCGGCTAAGGGCCCTCGTTGAGAAACCGAATTACAATCCACACGAATGAAAGGCAGCTAAGGAGGATTAGCCAACGCTGCACACACCGCGCACTTTGTTTTCATCCAGCAAGGAACCTCACCCAATTAAAGGTCCAAACTCTTCCTAAATACATAATTACCCTCTTCACAAAAAAAACCCAGTGTATTCTAATTCTCGGCCCAAACCCAAACACACAGGCCTGTGTCAGCAGACGCCAAAAAACACTGCCAGTGCAGTTTCTAGAAGTTGCCATGGACTTGACCCATTTCTTGAAACTAAACTAAATTCCGAGTTAATTCATAAGTGATGGCGGTTATATAACGCGCAAATCATCGACCGGGGGGGGGGGGGGGGGGGGGGAGCTGTGAATGTGCTTGTGGATGCAGAAACACCCGCCGCTGCCTCCGCTGCACGTTCCCTGGAGGAGCGGTTGGCGCAAGCGCCGAAGAGTGCGGTGGTACACTAGTCTACACACGCAGTAAAAGGACCAGGCGCTCCGTCCGTGCGCGGAGGAGGAAGGAACGCGCCGTCCCGACTGTCTCTCCGCTCCGCGCTGCTGTCAGTATGGACCGCGTTTGAAATATTTAGCGTCAAACGCGAGCAAAGAAAGAGGGCAAGCGCTGCCTGCTGCGCGTCCAGTTTTTAACACGAGGATGGAGGACGTTTCAGTTTAGAGGCCGAGGTGTAGAGTGAGTGCATAACGTTCCTCACAAACAGACACATATAATAGTAATACTTCTAAAGAACGATACCAGACACACCGTAGCGGTATTTTTAGTAAGTTATCGTGGCATGATGTGAGGTGAAAGGAGTATTTTCGTGGTTTCCATGTGTACTACTGAGAGGTGCGTGCCGTTGCCATGCGACTGGTAAAAAATAATTGCATGGTAACTTTTCTTTAATTTGATTTTCTGATTTAAAAAATCCTGAGAAAATAATTATATTATATAAGGTACAGCGCTGTAAAATTAAGACATAGCACACTATGGAATGTTTATTTGATATTACACACCAGCGTTTAATTGATCTGTGCGTCAATAAAAATGGATACCAATGTTTTTTGTCAACCACAGATTACCCCTGTAAACCACACTTACTTACACACTTACACTAACCCTAACCCTAATTTATCTGATTTTTAAAGACTATATACACATCTACTGGCCTCCCAGGGCTGTAAACGGTAGTCGGTTTAGGCCGTTTACATCCCAGCTAATCGGTAAAGAGGGAGTGGTGAATACCGTAACGATTGTAAAAAAAAAGCCCCCTGTGATTTTAAAAAGAAGACGCAAACAGGCAATAATCACAGCAGTGTACAATGTGCAAACGTCCCATGCTGTTTCTACACATTACCGTGAATCAATATCGTCTTTTCATTTGTAGGCCTACGTGTAAATAATTGAGTGTGCATTATGACCGACAATGGATTTGTAATGTTTCACGCAGAGGAGTGAGGCAACGATATTATATACACACACACAAATACTAATAAAGTATTTCCAGTTTTGAGTCACATCACAGCCACGGAGTTGCGCGCCGTCTCTCTTCAGAAGAACTCAGCAGTCGTCCTAGATTTGAGCTCGGCTTAACTTGGTGGCGCCGGGGAATTGCCCCGGTTAAATATTTATCTCGGAGCACTATGGGGAAATACAGCAGGAGATGTTCACCTGTACTCCTCCTCCTCCTCCTCCTCCTCCACCCTAAAGGTAACGGCGAGGCGGTGAGGAGGGGAGGGGCCTTGACGGAGTAAACAAACGGACGCCGTGGTGGGGACCGGGCTGCTGCCGGGTGACTGATGTGGACGCGCGGCGCCAGAGGATACACGAGCCGTTGCCCATGAAACGCGAGTAGAGAGGATCGTTGGCCAAAACGCATCATCAGTTCCTCCTCGAGTTGTTCCCCCCGTTTGCACAATTGTTTGTTTAATCAACTTTTTTTTGACTGTCGGACCGCGGACGTTTTTTTGAGAACCGGAGACGACTGAAATGAAACGAGACGTGGAATGAAAACAAGTGACGATGGAGAACATTGTGACCTAGCTGGCACAGCCGGCAAAGATTGTGGGAGGCAGTGTGTGTGTGTGTGTGTGTGTGTGTGTGTGTGTGTGTGTGTGTGTGTGTGTGTGTGTGTGTGTGTGTGTGTGTGTGTGTGTGTGTGTGTGTGTGTGTGTGTGCGCGTGAGAATGTGTGTGTGTGTGTGTGTGTGTATGTGTGTGTGTGTGTGTGCGTGAGAATGTGTGTGCGTGTATGTATATGTGTGTGTGTGTGTGTGCGTGAGAATGTGTGTGCATGTATGTGTGTGTGTGTGTGCGTGAGAGTGTGTGTGTGTGTGATGTACGTGCATGTGTGTGTGTGTGTGTGTGCATGAGAATGTGTGTGTGTGCGTGTGCATGCGTGTGTGTGTGTGTGTGTGTGTGGATAACTAGAGCATACCAAGTGTGTCCAAGGGGGGGGGGGGTGACTCAGAGAAGAACAGACACACAAACAGCAGCAGGCCCTGTTGCGTGGCCGGCCGTGCAGCACATCGCTGCTCGTGCCAGGTTGGGGCCATGCGGCTCCATTAGAAGCTGCTGAGCTGGGGGCCCGTCTCCTCCTGCCAAACCCCATTAGCCCGGCTCTCGCCCTGGCCCCCGGGCCGTCCTGCCAGGCAGGCACAAAACAGACGGCGACGCCGCCGACGGGCACACAGAGCAGGGGCCCCTAAGTGACAGCTACACATTTTGGCGGGCAGAGTGCAACATTCCGGTTAACAATAGCAATGTCACCTCCGTGGAATAACAACAGCCACGGCGGGCATTGTACCCGGCTGCTGCCATTAGGGTGTGACGCCGTGGTGGTCCAGGGAGAGAGAGAGAGAGAGAGAGAGAGAGAGAGAGAGAGAGAGAGAGAGAGAGAGAGAGAGAGAGAGAGAGAGAGAGAGAGAGAGAGAGAGAGAGAGAGAGAGAGAGAGAGAGAGAGAGAGATCTGGGAGACTGTCCTCGCGTCCCTCGGGGGTCAGGACAACACACACACATAGGGTGGGTGTGTTGTCCTGACCCCCAGGGACGCGAGGACAGTCTCTCAGATCCCATAGAACGCCACGACGCCAGGCAGGGTGGACTTCCTCTCTGCCTTGGTGCCTTAGTGCCTCACCCCTCCCTCGCCCCAGAGACTTGCCTTACCTCCCCTGCAGTGTTTCTCATGCTCTCTCTCTCTCTCTCTCTCTCTCTGTCTCCCTCTCATATAATTATAACACACAACAGCTTTTCCCCGCTGTGTGAGTGAGGTCACCAGCGCGTCGCCTCCCTGTCGACAGATACGTTTACAGACTTAATAACCGGGTAAAGTTTACCGCTTGATCCGGTGCCGTCGGGATGTGTGTGCGTGCGTGTGTGTGTCGCAGTGAAGTGAAGGTTAGGGAGATTAGGGTGTGTGTGCGCGAGTATACACACTCGCACACACACCTGCACTACACAGTCGCACACACACACACACACACACACACCTGCGGGCCGGTCTCCACGGCGACTGCAAGGAAACAGCCCCCAGAAAAAATTGGCTGAATTCCTCTTCAAGGTCACCCCTCCTGGTTTCATGACTCATGCGTGTGTGCGTGCACGTGTGCGTGCGTGTGTGCGTGTGGGCCGCCCCTCTTGTTGAATGAATTCCTTGGGCACAGCGCGTTCCGATCTTTAAAGCAAAGCCGTTTATTTGGTTTATTTGGACACCAGAGCGGAGGTGTCTGTGCTTTGAGATGGAGACGTATTAGAGCGTTTTTTTTTTTTTACCGCATAATAAGTCAGTTACTCGTCTCGCGTTCCGTCGAAGGGGGAAGTTAAACGTCGCTGTGGATCTAGATTCGCAGCGTTACGGCCCTCAGCCAGCGGCACAGTCTGCGTTTTATTACTGGGACAACATACATTAAATCAGTGGAATGGTGTTCACGGTCGTGAATATGTGCAGAGGTCCAATGTGGTTAGTCTAAATGACAAAATGTGTTCTTTGAGAAGAAGACAGTACATTCTGCTCAGAATATCAATGGGTGAATGTTTAATCCATGTTTCTACAGATCGACACCCAATTATTCATTGCTTTCAGAGGGACCAGTTCTAATGAATACATTAACCGAGGATCCCTATGCTTCTCATCTCACTCCTTGCATGCTTTTTCTCCTCCTCGCTCCTTCTCCAAAACACTGTCCATGTCCATCATGTCACTGTGGCTATGTTTGAGCTAATAATCAATCGCTTCAATGTCAATGATTATATTTTTGCTCAGTCCTGTGTGTTGCAGTCTTTTTTCCCCCTCTGCTGATGAGCTCATAACTGCACGCAGGCAAGAAAATACAAGCCAACAACACATCTAGCCAGCCAGCCAGCCAGCCGGGGTAGCGCGCTCTTACTCTGAAATCCACAGATGCGGATGGAGAGTGGGTGAATGTGTGTGTGTGTGTGTGTGTGTGTGTGTGTGTGTGTGTGTGTGTGTGTGTGTGTGTGTGTGTGTGTGTGTGTGTGTGTGTGTGTGTGCTTCCGCAGCCATATAAGGAGGTACTGGTATTTCCCCCCTTGCAGCCGATGAGCCTCTCATCATTCCCCTCACGTCCCTGCTGGTTGGCGAGAGAGAGAGGAGGTGACGGAGGGACTCTCCTCTGCTATGTGTCGGAGCAGAGACGGCAATGATCATCGCTTCCCAATGACGCATCAGAATCCACACGCACGCACACGCAAACACACACATGCAAAAACACACACATGCAAACACACACACACACACACACACACACACACACCTCTTGCCTGTTTCCCCAGAACATACACCCTAACACACATATATATATACGCTCTCTCACATTGTTGTGCAATGCTGAGATGCTGGAGGAGCAGCATAAATGATGAGATGATGAGGGTGGGTTTTGGCCTTTAAAGATGCTTCTGCAGAAATGTCAACGCAATACTTGTGATGTATTCAAAGGTGTTCCCAATCAGGTTGCATATCATCTAATCATCGAGAAGCCATCGTGACCCCACAGGCGTCAGAACAGACGTTCAAACTGTTCTCCCTTTGCTCGCGTCCCCGTCCTAGCCCTGCTACCATTCTTTGACATCAGGGTCGCAACGCACGGCTATTTGTTCATATTTGTATGAACAATACAGCGACCAGTTTGGGTTCTGGATAATACTTTTTGTTACATAGACACACAAAGACATCAATGCAAACATGGTTGAAACATGCGTCTGCACCCCGACGAAGTCACCACGACTTATGCGCAGCCACACCTGTGGGGGTGGAGAAGTCCCACATTCTCAGACCCACGAATGCAGAGGAGTTAACGTGGCGTAAACCGCAAATTCTCCTTCCAATGCCTCGTCTCTATTGTCGTTCTTCTTGTCATGACTTCTTACCCTCGCTCTGGTGACTTCAAACTGGCGTACACTGCTCGTCGCAAGTTAGACAACCGAGATGATGATGATGATGATGAGTAAACCAGGATAACTCTACACTTCACAACCCTCTCTCTCTCTCTGCCTAATCTGGACAGGGAAACAGGAAATGGAATTTGCAGTTAAGCTGGAGACCGAGAGAGACGGTTTGGCGGCGGGTTCCAGGGCTAAAATGACAAAACCTCTCAATCCAGCTGAGGATCCCCTTCTGTCCCCGCAAAGTGTTACATCGCCACTCCACCGCGCTCTCCAAATTAAATGTCACTCAAAACACCTCCCGCGGAGGGACCAGACACTAATGAAACACACACACGGCGAGCTGCAATAACGGCAGCAGCAGCAGCGCCTTGCCACGTCCTGCCTCGGAGGTGGGTGTCCGCGTGTTCGTGCGAGCGAGCTTGCATTTGCCGGAACGTTCCTTCTTACAAAGAGCTGGGACCGCACAGTGAAGCATCGTCCTCTCTACATCAAACCTCTCCTCTCATTGGCTGCCAAGCTCCTGCGCCTCGGACGAACCCACCGCAGTGGTCGCTACAAAGACCGCGACTTATCGGAGTTACCACACACACACGGGGCATGACCAAAGCACGCTATGCTCACGTCAAACATCGGTACTGCCGCCACAGCAGGGCATGGAAGGACCTGGGTGGGCTGCGGTGCGTTTGCTGATTCCCGGGAACTCGCTGGTTCCCGGGCTTCCTCGAAATGTCGATTGAGGCTTTGGTTGAGACGCCACGCTACGCCCTTTTCAAACAACGTCAACAACAAGAGTCTGCGTGTCTGCCCAAAAAGATATTGAATTGGCCTGCATAGGGAAGCAAAACGAGATACACCACAACCCGAAAGCCCCGAGATGAACAATTTCAAGACTAATTTCAAGACGGGCCCCGCAGTAGAGAGGCTTGTGAACGGAGGCTGGCGATCGGGGCTGGGATCAGAGCCCCGGCATCCTGAACACAGAGCAGTGGCATCCATCTCAGAGCACAGAGCCAACAGAGATGAAGAGGACTGGGAGACCAATCAAACAGAGGGAGAGGGAGAGGGAGAGAGAGAGAGAGACAGAGTGTGTGCGTGTGCGCGCGTGTGTGTGTGGTGCAAAACAATCCCTCACACTTGAAAGACAAGTCACACACAAACGCTGACAGCTTGGCAATCCATGAGCCATCAGAGATTCACCCTGGATGCCCTTACACTGCTCCCGCCCACCCGCCGCCTGCCCCCCCCGCCATCCCCCCCCCCTGCCATCTTTCTAAAAAAAGAAGAATGGAGCTACTGCAGTGACAGATCGTTCAGGCTACTCGTGTGCCTCTAGGACTCCGTGCCAGAGACAGTTAAGCGTGCACGTGTCGCGTGTTGCATGTTGCGGCTGGCCGCCAGGAGGAGAGACCGAAAACAAGCCCATTCATCTGTGGGGCCTGCAAAAAAAAAAAACTTGCCAGTCGCTTTCCTCTCTTCCCCACGCTGGTGCTTTTGTCTCTCCAGCCACTGAGGCAAAGCCACCCCCCCCCCCCCCCCCCCCGCGGACGTCCCCAGTAGCCCTCAGCCTGGGGGGGGGGGAGGTTAGGGCTGCAAAGCCAGTGAGGATACAGCGACTCTGTGGGGGGTGGAGATGATCTCCACTCCAGAGATGGCTGCTGCTGCTGGTGTCGGCGGCAGCACGGCTTTGTGGTCCAACCTCCCGTTTTTTCGATTTTTCCAGGACAAAAGAATAGTAATAATAATAGATAGATGCTTTTATTGATCCCCAAGGGGAAATTTTTTAACTTTAAAGACATCACACATAACATACACATACAACATAAACAGGATTATAAAAAAAGAGATCTACATGAATACTATGGACAATAAAATATACTAAATAAAAAGTCCACTTGAATGTACGAAGGGCTGTATAAGCTTGCAGTGACGGGGCAAGGACTGACCCTGTGATTCAGTATACAGTATGCATGGTAAGGTGCTACTCATGTGTCATGATGGTAGTGCAAATAGGAAATAGTGGGTCTTTGGGATGACGGTATGACACAACGCTGCACACAAATCGAATCTAGTTTCATCTTCCGAACCACATTGGAGGCGTTTGATGGTGGATAAATTGCGATCTTCAAGCTGTATGATCTTGATGATGGTATTTGATTAGCTCCTCCCAGCCCGCGGAGATCCAGATGGGAATGTGAGGATAATACTTATAAAAGGGACTTACAGCCCCCTGGGGACACACACACACACACACACGCACGCTAGGGCTTAACGATTTGGGGAAATAATCTAACAGCGATTATTTCAACCAATATTGCGATTTCTTTTCTTTTCCTTATGTTCTGTATTATTCACTAAACAAGCAATGGATCATTGTATAGTATGACCAACACAGCATTGGAAGCAGTCAACATATAAACTGCTGCTTTCCTTTAGGCCAGGCCTATATGTTGAGATGAATTGATATAACATCTTTATTTAACTATTACTATAAAACTATAATACGAATCTTACTGATCTGAAGTTTTTTTTATTTTATTTTTTTTATTTCAGCCTTAGCGAATTGCAAATCGCGTTCTATCACATCGCAATGTCGCTTTGAATTAATCATTTAGCCCTAACACACACACACACACACACGCACAAAAAAAAATAGTAACAAAAATAAATAAACTTCCAAATGAAGGGCTCTTTTTAAGATAGGCCTACGTGACTCGAAACAAACACTGAAATGCAAATCCACTTTGCTCAAACAAACAAGAGTCTCACATGAGCCGTTGTGTGTTTAGCTACGGCAACAACCCAGGGCCACACAGTCTCCCTCCGCACCGCCACAGTGGCGGCCTGCCTCCCCGTTATGTGTCCATGGGGAAATCTACCAACACAAGCCAACACATCTCTCTAGCTCGCCAGCTAGCCGGTTAGCGCGCTCCTATTCTGAAATCCACAGCTGAGGCGTGTGCATGCGTGCATGCGTGTGTGCGTGCGTGTGTGTGAGTGTGTGTGAGAGAGCGCAAGCTACAGAAATCTACCATCTGCCACAGAGAGAGCTCTGGGAGAAGAAACACACACACACACACACACACACACACACACACACACACACACACACACACACACACACACACACACACACACACACACACACACACACACACACACACACACACACACACACACACACACTCGCGTGCAACATCGTGACTCGTGACATGCAGCAGCCCACAGACGCAGCAGGACCATTCCATGCGATGAGACCAGCAGCATCTTCTTGCGATGCGCCAGTCCGGCGGTGACACATGACAGCAGCACGCTGTGCGTGTCACCGCCGCTCCCGGCAGGACCGCTACGTTACTCAGCAGAACGCTTCAGAAGAGAGAGAACACGGTCCTTTACATGTACCTCTACATTTAAGGCATTCAGCAGACGCTTTTATCCAAAGCGACTTACAATAAGTACATTTGTCAGAAGAAGGTGAAACAATATATATATATATCGCTGTGGGTACAGTAAAGGATGTTCATAGAACCAAGTGGCAAGCACTGACCATCGCTAGGTTAACCCATTAACCCCGTATACACTAACCATCACTAGGTTAACCCATTAACCCTGTATACAAAGATAACAAACAAACAAAGATAGCTAGGATAAGATGCTACACAACTAAGTACTATTACTAAGTAGGCCTACGACATACAATAAGTGCGTCTACATGACAGTAGTACTGTCACGATACTGGATTTTCTGACTTTGATACAATACTTTGAAAAATGTAGATATTCAATACCGTTTTCGATACCACGGGGTAAACTTTCCACTTTTTTTTTTTTCCGGAAATTAACTACCCAAAGTAAGTAGAGTATTTCTCCACAACTGCAAGGGCTTTCATATGTAATCTTCGTACCAAAAGAAAGATGGTTGTGCAAATAAAATATATATATATCACATGTTGTGACACACGCCCACACACACACACACACACACACACACACAGAGCCCCCTGAGGAGATCCAAACACACATATGCTGACACGCACACACACACACACACACACACACAGACACACACATGTAAACACACACACATGCACACGCACACAACAACATGTGCTTAATGTGTGATACGGTGTGTAGTAGCAGCAGCACCTAAGCGCGCTATCATTAAACGCTGTTCCGTATCATGATGACATATAAAACATACGTGGTCACATGTTGTGACATTGCTCATGACACATTTCTCAGGTACCCCCCTCCCTCCCCTCCCTCCCAACCACACACATATCCAAGCACCTTGCAAAAGAGAGGATCTGATCCAACGTCCCAAGGCCAGCGCCCAGTCGGTCATAGACCCAAGGACCAGTGGCTCCCCCAATAACTAACTGCTGGTTTGATAAAGGCCTACAATCAATCCACGCTAATCTCCACAGAGAGGCACACAGAGGAAGGACCGCCACCCCCATGAGTATAGAGAGAGATCTCTCTCTCTCTCTCTCTCTCTCTCTCTCTCTCTCTCTCTCTCTCTCTCTCTCTCTCTCTCTCTCTCTCTCTCTCTCTCTCTCTCTCTCTCTCTCTCTCTCTCTCTCTCTCTCTAAAAAAGAGAAATATACATCTCTCTCTCTCTCGCAATTCAATTTCAATTCAAAAAAGAGATATATACATCTCTCTCTCTCGCAATTCAATTTCAATTCAAAAAAGAGATATATACATCTCTCTCTCTCTCGCTCTACACAAACACTTCCCACGATGTCGTGATCTGTCCGCCTACCCTCCGCTCCTCCCTCCCTCTCTCTCTGGCTCATTGTGTGTTTGTGGACTGGTTTGAAGGATCCAGGGAACAGTACAGACACAGTAGACCAACATTAGACACCTATTGGGAGTCGCCTCTGTGATGTAGGCGGGGATTCTACAGTAACGCACGGGTCCGTGTAAACTGGTTTGGCACAATAGCGTCACAGCGAGCATGCGGCTGGTTTTAGAAGAGGGAATTTCAGGACAAAACGAAAAACAAAGAGTTGTCTTCTGCAGTGCTGCTGTGACGGACTGACGTGTTTCTGTTGCACAGCAGGGCGCCGCGAATCTTGGGGTGACTCACTCGTCGAACAGCAGGACTTAAGTGTTCATTATTTTTTTTATCTCCCCCCACACATAGGACTCGGGCTAAAACATCACGGATGTTTTTTTGGGCTCCCTCCGACACACACACACACACACACACACACACACACACACACACACACACACACACACACACACACACACACACACACACACACACACACACACACACACACACACACACACACACACACACACACACACACACACGTTGAAAAGCCGTAGGCCAGAGTAGGCCTACACTGGGAATGATGACAAACTATCCATCACTATCCTTTAAGAGTCTCGTCGCGTCTTTACACGGAGGCAGAAACTTTATTTAAAACCAAAACATTATCCTTTAGTCCCATTGTTGGACGTTTGCACTTTTTTTTGTTGTTTACGGGTAAACAACCGTCTGGGGCAAAAGAAAAGTATCCCACTTGACCCACAGCGGGGTGGTAATAATACTCGTCGCGTTTTCTATGTTCACGAAATGTGAGACGCCACGGCGCCTGGGGGGGGGCAACCCGTCAGGTGAAGGGGCCCTCATACCTGAGACGGGACAATAATATCTCAATATGTTGACGTGAACGAAAGAGAAACGAAAGAAAAAGGGGGTTTCAATGGGATTAAAGACGTTCTTATCCACCATTACAGCAGAACACACCGTAACACTCAGCTAACAGCTGTCAGTCATTGAGGCAGGTGTGTCGCGAGACGAATCGCGACCCTGCCTCAATGAGCACGCGAACGCTCGCTCGCTCATGAGTGACCGGATGAATAACGCGGCGCTCAGTGAACGGATGAACCACCACGCCGCTTGCTGCCGCTTGCCTCTTACCTTGTAGACATTCTCCGTGATGCGGTGCACCATCCGTCCGCGACATGTTGTCGGACCCTTGACCGACCGAACACCACCACCACCACCACCACCACCGCAGCCCCCGGTTGGTCTCCTTCAAAACAAAGTGCTTTGCCCCCGGAGAGAGAGAGAGAGAGCAGAGAGCGGAGGAAACCGGCCGACCGGGAGGCGCGAGCACAGCAGTTCCCGGTGACGGAAGGAAGCCTTCACGTGTTCGTTCGAGAGGGAGATCGTTCGTGCGCTCGTGTGAGAGTTGGGATCCCCCTCGCTTTTATAGGAAAGTCTTCCACCAACACACACAGACAGACGCACACACACGCATACAGACACACACTCAAACACACACACACACACACACACACACACACACACACACACACACACACACACACACACGGCAAACGGCGTCGCCCACGCTGGAACCCACGCAGGCAGTCAGTGGCGCGCTAGCGTTGAGCGCGCGCGCGCAGGGGGCAGACTTTTTAGCTTTGGAAAGAGAGCGCGAGGCATTTAAACGAGCCACGCCTCCTCCTCCTCTCGCGCTGCCCCCTCACCGCCTCTCCCCCCCCCCTCTCGCTCACTCTCGCTCTCGCTCTCTCGCTCTCCCTCTCTCCCTCTCTCTCTCGCTCTCCCTCTCTCCCTCGCTCTCTCTCCCCCCCCCCCCCTCTCCTCTCTCTCTCTCTCTCTCTCTCTCTCTCTCTCTCTCTCTCTCTCTCTCTCTCTCTCTCTCTCTCTCTCCGAAATCATTCACACAGTATCTGCAGCCTCCTCCTCCTCCTCCCCGCTCCTCCTCCGTCCACTCCCGCCTCCAGTGCACCGCCAGAGTGTATTCATCACACGACGGACGGACCCTCACGGTCGGGCTGAAGGACTTGAGTCATCGCGTTTGTGTCTCTGAACGCGGAGGTGTGAGTGGGATCAATCTCTGAGCCCACGGAGAAAACGGTTCGTTTCATCGTGCTCTCGGCCGAAGAAATGCGACCTTGTTCGGACGTGGGTACGAACGACTTATTAGACGTTCGTCTAATAAGCTTGAAAACGGCCTGAGTTGGTCAGCCGTTTGTAGAAGAAATCAGCCCCAGTCGTTTGCACTGTAGAAAGTGTTTCTGGGTGTTGCTGCATCATGTTGATGTGGATATGATCGGACACATTATTGCGGCTCTGACTGGTGGTTGGTTACATCTGTCTGTCTGTCTGTCTGTCTGGCTTCACAACACTTTGCGACCCAGCTCACCTGTTACCGTTATCAACTTAACGTGACTGTAGCCAGTTATACGGTGAACCGATAGATGATGAAGGCTGCTCGGTTAGACGGTGTGACAGCGTGGTGGTATATCACACCCGTGATTCATGGACTCCAACGCTGCACCGCCCACTCCTACGCCGCCCGTCGCTGCACCGGGGCCGGGGAGCGAATGCTTTTGTTAGCGCTAGTAGTCATTTCGGCTTCTATATTGAGCTTCGGCCTTGAGCGTAGGCCTACGTTTTAAGAATTTATTATTTGCCACATCAGGCAAGCTGCGTTAACATTTGCTGTGTGTGTGTGTGTGTGTGTGTGTGTGTGTGTGTGTAGCCTATATATATATATATATATATATATATATATATATACACATAGAGAGAGAGAGAGAGTTCTATTTATATCTATATATATAGATAGATATGTGGGTCTCCCCAGTCCGTATAATTGACGACAGTCACGTTAGATTAATAACGGTAACAGGTGAGCGGGTGAACTAAGTGTTGGAAAGCCACAGACGGATATAACCACCAGAGACGTTTGTCTTTATACCATCTTGTTTTAATTTCTCGCCAGTCAGATATTATCTACATGAGAATTATCATGCAATGATTCAGAAACACTTTCTACAAATGGCTGTTCTGATCTGTTCGCCACATCCAAGCCGTTTAAAGATGAATATCAAATATATATACATATATAATATATGATAATACGGTTTAAGGGTCAACGTGTGGTTCGCAGTCCAACAAAGAAAGCGATGCGTACAAATTTTACAAATGCCCAAACTTTTATAAGCTTTCTAGCTTGCAGGATTTTTTTAAGTTGAGCTACACTGCCACCTAGTGGTGGATGATGGGCACTGCTTGAGTAAAGCTAGTTCTCTTTATGCAGTGGACGCTTTGGACGATTTGCAAGTCAAATAGAAGATCGGTTTATTGTTGATTATTCCAAGGAAATGGTACATTGTCGAATCACGGTGGAGAGAAAACCAGTTTCATCAAACGGTTTATGTCCCTTCCGACTAAAGCAACAATTTAAAAAAAATGTCAGACTGAAGACACACTGAGGCTATTGTGCAGAGGCTTGGATATAAAAGGTACACACGCATTGTTAGTGACCATAAGGCCCTGGAGGCTTTGCACAGTAAACAGCAGAATCTCTCACGCATTACAAAGTTACCCTGTCTCCAGGCTGAGGTGAGCGCGCACGATGTAACGAGCTCTCGATGACAGTTAAATGTGTGTTGTGGTTGTGGGTTGGATTAGTTAAGCCTATATGATAACAAGGATTACTGCTAGAGGTTAATACTTAAAACAAAAGTAGAAGAGGTCGTCAAGGCTGGGACTGATAGTCCAGAAGCTCTTCTCCTCACCCAGGGGCCATTGCAGGATTTTTTTATTGAGGTGGCACATGGGGGGGGGCAAGAATCAGTCATGGGGGGCAAGTTGGAAATCAGAATGTCATATCTATATATTTGGCCTTGTCAGATTGACAGCACTCCAGCCCAATGGCATTGGGCCTTGTCAGATTGACAGCACTCTAGCCCAATGGCATTGGGCCTTGCCAGATTGACAGCACTCTAGCCCAATGGCATTGGGCCTTGTCAGATTGACAGCACTCTAGCCCAATGGCGTTGGATCATATTTTTATTTAAAAAGAATAATAATTAAAAAAACAAGAAGGCTTAGGCACAAATTGTTGAAAACGTTCAGAGCGTTCACTCACTCTACTGGAGGTCTGCGTTTCTGTGACGGACAGTGAACCAATCAGAGCGCTGGACTGCACTGCGGTGGGATGGGATTGGATAGACAGCAACTGGGAGGTTCATTTTTATCTTGATCACAGACGCATGACAGCAGCTTCGGCTATATGTAAAAAATAAAAATAAAATGTTGCAGAAAGTTTTTGCCCGTGGTGGGTGTGTTTGTGTGTGTTTGAAGGTAGGACTGTTTTCGCAGAGAACGGAGTCATCGCAGAGAAATCCGCTGTCAGACGGCGAGCATCTGTCTTTCCTGCTTCCTCTTGGATCGCTCCCGCTCTGAAAACAAGGGAGAAAACCAACGTCAACGACTACAGATGTTCCGATACCATTTCTTTCTTCCCGATACTGATTCCTGGACTTCAGTATCGGACGATAGCCAGTATATGCGTAGTTAAGCGTGAGGATGCGTGTTTTTTTCCGACTTGGTAGCTCGAACGCACGCATGTCGGAGACGACACGTTTCCCAATCCGACTTTCCACCTCCGACCGTTAACGGACTTGGCATAACGCCGCGAGTGTTTGTGATGTTCTTCTGCCTGTGCAGTAAATGAGTCATGTGACGGTATCGGATCGGCAAACAGACTTACGGGTACTCGCCGATACCCGATGCACTGCATGTTAGGCAGTATCGGAGGAATTTCCGATGCTGGTATCGGTGTCAACAACAACTCTAATAACGACCAGACGTTAATTAACAGCGGGCACTTGGCTGTTGGGGCGTCGGGAAGGCCTACCTGGCTCCACCTCGGACTCTTCCGGAAGCTCGGGCAGCTCCTCCGACGGAACCTCGGGAAGCAGAACGTCTCCCTGAAGGACGAGAGAACCGTTTAGTGGAACCGAGAGATTATTAGTTTGTCCCTGAGGGACGAGAGAACCGTTTAGTGGAACCAAGAGAATATTTCTTTGCCCCTGAGGTTAGAGGGAACCATTTAGTAGAACAAAGAGATTATTTGTGTAGATCGGATTGTATAGTTTGTTCTCATCTTCACTTGTTAGTCTAACATTGGAATAAAGAGTCTGTTAAAAGAGGAAATGTAAATGTATTTACATGTTTTTAGGACAATGAAGAAAACATGTGATTTGATAAACACGTACAATTATCTGCAATAAACGTACTGTTTTAAATAGAGGATGGAATAAGAACATTCAAAAGGATGCAGAGCTCATGTGCCAAACGGATTCACTCCCTGGTTTGTGTAGGTCTGCGTGTGGTCGGCGGTGGTGAATAAACTACGGGTCTCACTCACCTGGGTGATGGCCTCCAGCTCAGCCAGGACCGCGTCTTCGTCCTCCTGACTCAGAGAGCCCGCCAGCATCTCATCGATTTGCTGGAGATAAGAACAGAAAAAGAAGCATAAATACAAACAATACGTAGCTTCAAGGTTTGGTTTCATTACGTTTTGCGCTGAAGTACACAAGGTTGTTCCTCAAATGGTCAAAGAAGCAGTTCCCGTTCCGAATGTATCCCAGTGAACTTTGATGTCATTTCTTTCGAACCATTCCGAAACTTTCCATATTTTTCCCAACAGGTCAGGATTTATCCACACAGCAGCAGCACTTACAGTCATAACTGAACTGGGATGCATCCTATGAACGGTTACGTTTGCTTTGCTAGAATATAGATTTTTTTTTTGTTGGGGGTCAAGAAACTACAGATGCTCTTTCGTTGCATTTATTTGATTGGTTGACGTCTTTCAAAACTTCTGTCAAAGGAAGTCTTGCAAATACAAACAGCAGGACCTTAATGAACACATACCTGTGACGGGCCATTCAAGAGTGCATGAAGGTAATATCCATTCTCTAAACCTTTCGTTGGTACTTCCATATTTGCTTCAGAAGCAGGACTGTGTGACGATGGATAATTACACTTCATTTAACATTGAGAGCTGACATCTTACCTGTTGATACTCCACAGCCTCTTGCGTCTCGTCCATTATGCGCTCCACCTCCTCGATGGACATTACCTTGTCGGGGCACACACAAAACCAAACATCACCCAACATTCTTCAGATCTGTGATGTCAGGCAACTTCCTAACCTGACTAACCACATTCATAGATAAACACAGAAGCAGAAGAATTTGAGTCGAGTTTGTTTACGGTGGGCCTCAAAAGGAATACACAATAGTAATAATCCGCAACCACTGATGTAATACATCCATTTAAATGAGAAACAAAAACGTATCTTTCAAGTTTTCGCAGTAAGTGACTTATGAACATTACATTTATTTAGCAGACGTTTTTGTCGAAAGTGACTAACACTAAATGCATTTAACAATGAGGACAACCCTAAACAGTGCATACGACTACCACAAATAATCTAAGCAATACCTCATGCATCTTCTTCAGACAGTCATTTCCAACTTTGAGCCCCTCGATGACTTTGATTTCAATCTGAGCGAATTCAAGGTCTTGAACCTATACGGACAAGGAGAAGAAGAGAACCGTTCATGTAGAGACGTTCAATTGAAATGCTGATGACTTTCCTTCGTGACTATCTGTATTTACCATTCTCTCCAGGTTGCTAATCTGGTTGTCTGTCTTTTCCAGAAGTTGGTCTTGATAGCGTTTCTTCTTCAGCAAGAGAAGCGCTTTCCTGAAGGATAACAAATCGTGGTGACATGATCAACATGCATTCAATCATTTTCGATTCATATCAAGATAATTTTAGGTTTGGGACTGAGACGACCAATACGTCGTTATGGTTGATCAAACACACCAATGGTATATATAAACCATGCGCCTTACTCTTTTTTGCCATTTTTCAGAAGCTGCTTGGCCAGAAGTCTTTCCTTGTCCAGCTGGAGGTTGATTCTCTTCTGGTACATCCTCAGCTTATCCCTCTGCTGTTTCAGTTGCTGAAACGATCAACAACAAAGGCAGCATTTAACCTTATGCATAACCTAGTCCCTTAACGCCTGTCTACATCTGGTTACGGTGTACTGTAGACGGCCTTAACATTCATGCACTAAAGACACACTGGGTGTCCTCTCTCACCAGCACCGCCTTGTCCTGCTCCGTCACCCGACTGCGCTTCTTTTTGCCGAATATGTTCCCCATAATGACGCCGCATCCCCGCCGGTATCCGCCGTTTTAAAAACTCTAGTTTGATACGCTAAAAGCCTCATGAGAGAAAGCCACAGCCCGATCACTTTCGTTTAGCCTCCATAGTTTGTGGAGTCATCTGTTGACAATAAAATCCGCACCCATATGAGGAAGTACGAAGTCCGCGGAGGGACAATTTAAGAACCGCAGGAGGAACACGGTGTTCGACGTGTTTTATTGTGGACGCCGTGGGGTATTGTTATTGAATTGTGGTAGTATACTGACTTGTTTGTAGAATTTTTGTTCCCAAATTTGAATACGATGCTAAACTCTATCTACTTGACAGTGGCAGACAAATTTTAAGAAAATGTTAAAATAGCAGAGGATGGTTTCGATCCATCGACCTCTGGGTTATGGGCCCAGCACGCTTCCGCTGCGCCACTCTGCTGCTGCGGAGAAGACCTTCAAATTAACAATTATAAAGTAAATAAAGTATGTATTATTCGTTATCTCTCGAACAGTAAGCTTTATAACGTTTACATTTCCCGACGCGCCCAACCATGCTTTCAATTATTTATTGTAACGTTAGACTATAAAAGGTCTGGTAAAATGCAACGAAAACTGACTGTAGACATATCTCCTCTACATGGATGAGCGAATACTCGCAAACTCTGCATAACGAGCCGTATTATACACTGTACCGTCAGTATTTTAGATATAATGGAGGACAATCAATGAAAAAAAGTAGAAGGAAAAAAGGCGACCACGAAGGGACTCGAACCCTCAATCTTCTGATCCGAAGTCAGACGCCTTATCCATTAGGCCACGCGGTCAATGTGGAGTGGTAAGGACATTATTAGATTAATACATATGATAAATAAAAATGAAACGTACGAGCTGTTTAATCTTTATTTGCGTGGTTAGATAGTGTTGATGAATTGCAAAGGGATTGGCGGATGTTTTCTGACGTAGGCCTACATGCATAGTAGGCCTATTATGATTTATTTGTATTTATTTAGTAATGTGCAGATTTGTAATATAATAACATGTTGCAATGACTGATTCTGATTCTGAATTTCATACAATTCATAACTACATATTCATTTATTATGTATGGACTAGTCCTGTTTGCTAAAAACGACTTATTTTGCTCAATTTAGAATTGAGAAATGCTTGTTAACTTTACTTACATAATATTATATTATTCTGCATTCTTATTTAAATACGACCACACAAAAACACTTTCAATCAGCGCTTTATTGACAAGGTAATTATCTGGTATAGAAGAAACACCTGACTCACCATAAATGCCAATATACCATATGTTAACCAATAGTATCCTACATCATTTTCCAACCAAGGGATCAAATGAATGCACATTTTAATAACTGCACACGTGTTAGTGACATTAACATAGAGGCACCACGAACACACACAATCAAGGACACAATTATGAAACATTCACCAACGAATAAATAAGACAAAAGTATATCGTTGCTATGCTCATAATGCAAAAGATGACACATCAAACATTTCAAGTGCAAAATATACAGTACACAACCCGTCAGGGATTAAGAAAATAACATCTGGTTTGGCATACATCTTTTCCGCAAGAACGGGTGGAACCGCTGCCCTGCCAAAGCTCTGACAGAACATAGAACTATAGCTCGGGGTGCAGAAGCTCAACCCTCGTTTTCTAGTCGCAGTCATCTAGTCTGCGTTTGGGTGTGTGGTGGTTAGTGTCTCCATTCAAGCAGAGGAATCCTCTGTCAACCGGATTCAGTACAAAAATCGCCATTCCATTCTCGGTTGTATTGTATGTGTGTTATTGTATGTTTGTAGGCCTATGGTTCGAAGTGATATATCAAATATAAGATACACTGGTATAACTTGTACTTAAAACAAAAATATATGTCTAGAGGTTAGGCAAGGGAACAAAGGCATTTTTGTTTGTATAATCCGAGGCAGAGGAAACGCGCCGAGTGTGTTAATATGTTTGTTTCGGTTTTAGCATGAAAAATGCTTGTTGCGTCTGGATCAAATGGGCTGCGTTGAGCTGCGCCTTTTTCAAGGGATCGACCATTCGAAGGAACCATTGCACATTATACACAGAGAGGCTCGGGAGGCTCACCAACAACCATAATACGGTTGACGAGTCAAGGAATTCACAGCCTTAAGCAGTGTATTCTGTATATAACAGGCGATAGGAGAGACAACGGCCTGCAGAGCGATTGTGTTCTGCTCATTCTGCTCGAATGAGACGGCGGCAACTGTGAGCGTTTTACTACACCGTTGCATTCAAACGCAACATGATTCAGCATCCAAACACATGAGAATAACCCTCAGGGACAGCGGCCAAACATTAGTACCGGGTCAATGAAGAGACTGAATAGGACGTGTACATAATGCATCTCCGGCCACACCGCCACTATGTGAGCGGTCAGGGCTGCTCGGATCGGAGCCAAATGTGAATGTGGTATTAAGGGATGGGATGTGAACGTGTAGTCATTGTGAGAGATTGTGTGAGCTGGAGAGTTGGTCCTAAATGCGCTGTCCCTGAGGTGTAGCTTGAGTGTTTTTGCACTTTAACAAAAGTATTTGTAGTAGAAAGCAAGTTTGTCTTTCTTTTGATTATTTCTAACCTCCTCTCATCTCTTGATGGATAGTAACAGTTCACCTCTGCAAAAGATAACTATAATATTCGCCTTGGTCTTTCCCCTTTAAGCCATCCCTTCTATAACATACAGCAATGGAGTTACAATGGCAGAATTACAGTGGACACATACCTATCTAGTTTGAAAACATGGGGAAGAAATGTCATGAAAGGGATTTGGGGATTTGCTCTTGATCTCCAATGACAACCGGGTGCTAAACAGAAAGTGTGTTAGTATGTTAATTCTCTAGAGGGAAAAGGGAGGAGAAGGCTAACCCTGGAGTATAAAATACAGTACTAAGGTCACACACAAAGTAGAGCAGTGCAGGGTAGCAGCGAGGCGCTCCAGGCAAAAGGCTTTTCTCCGTTATAGGAAGATATTAGATTGTAGATTAGAAGCAGATCACCTGTTGAAGACTGTTGACATCTCAAAGCTTGGAGTTGAGACGGTACTGTGCTTCAATTAGGGTTTAAGGTGTAGACTAATGCACAGAAGCTGTTACAGATCATAGAACGAGTTCGACAGGTAATATGTGTGTGTGTTAATATGGGTAAGAAAGGAATTATGGCTTCTTTTGGAGGCCCGCTGTCGGTGGTTCATTAAAGGTAAAGCAGGAGTTGTAGTTGACGTGTTTGTTTAAAGATTGACAGATGCTGCAGCAATGCAGAAATGTCAAAAAGACAACAAATCTCAGCTTTTAATTATCTAAACCAGAGTCTGATGCTGACATCTGTAAGATCAATGCTTGCCTTTTTTAGGTCACGTTTGTCAGTAAAGAATATCAGAAAACTGAAGGTTTTATGTTTAACGTGAGATGTTGGTGGAAGCAAAGCAAACTGCAGTTGCAGCGTTTAAATATTTGCTTTGTAGCTGAGACAATTAGTAATATTTGAACTATTTAACATAATAAATGATATATGAGATGGTAGGGCCTCCGAGGCGGCTGGCCTGAGCTGTCACTAGTGTCGCCTGGCTTCCCCTTCATCAGCATCCTCCTCCTCATCCTCCTCATCATCATGTATATAATTTATAATGACATTTAAAAAACAAAAACACTGATCAGTGAGACTCGATGTGCATCGCCTTACGCTGGATCTTAAGTTGGCCTTGCGTTGGTTTCAAATGATCTGATTCGCAGCGCGCTAAAATCAAACTTGCGCGCCACGTCAGCGAGCGATAAAGTGAACCTTGCATTTTTACCCCCTGAACACTGAAGGGCACAACACACGTGACACACCGGCCTACGCCCCGCCTCAACACACACACACTCCGCCTCACTGTTTACTTGACTTGCCGGATTTGCCCGGCTTGCCGGCTTTGGCGGCTTTGGTGGCTTTGATGTCGGTCTTGGTCTTCTGGATCCGGGAGAAGATCTCCTTGAAGAGGGCCTTGTACTCCGGAGTGTTCTGGCCCAGCCGCTTGTCCACCGCCTCCACCTGCTTGCTGATGCTCTCGATGGCCTCGGGCGTGGAGGGCGACCCTCCGGGCTCCGACACGGGCGCCGGCACGGGCGCCGGCGTGGGCCCCATGGCACAGTCTTTCATGGACGGGTCCCGCGACACGGGGCGCGAGGTCTGGACGCCGGCGTGACAGAGGCTCTCCTCGTGGCGCCGGCACTTGCCCAGCAGCTCCTCGTACTTCTCCAGCAGGGCGTGGTACTGCTCGTCCACCTCCCGCAGGATGGACATGCCCCTCTTCCGCACGCTGTTGGCGTGGATGGCGTAGCTGCCGCGGCGGCGGCCGGAGGCGTCCCGCGCCACGATGGCGTTGAGCGCCGTGTCGCTGCAGCTCTTGCGCACGGGGCTGGACGCCGGCAGGGCCTCGCCGCCCACGCCGTCGGAGCCCTCCGCCAACTCCCTGACGCCGCCGCCGCCGCCGCCGCCCGCCTCGAGCCCCTCCCCCTCCAGGAAGGTGTCCGTCTCGGGGGTCCGGTTGAGGAGGGTCTGCGTCAGGCCCACGCCGTCCTCCTCGCCGCTCAGCAGGAGGGTCCGCGCGCGCCGCACCTGCTGCAGCTCCATCAGCTCGCCCTCCAGCTCGCGCACACGCGACTGGCAGTTCTCAGCGTCCTGAGACGGGGCGAAAGAATGCAGGCGTCTTTTTTCATCGAGTCATGCATCTCTTTCTTATTTTTTTCTCTCTCTCTCTCTCTATTTAAAAGAGCGCATTTAAAACACCTAACGCCTAAAGTGCTGAACAATGAACAAATTACCTAAGTGAATAAAAACAAAATCACAAATCAGTGATTTAAACTAAGACGACATCAAGGGACAAACACTTCAATCACGGCATGACATGACAGGGTAAGACAAGTAAGACCCAGTTGTGAAAAGGTGTGTTTTGAGCCTGGATTTAAAGACTAAAATTGAAGGGGAATTTCTGACGTCGGACGGCAGTTGGTTCCACTGGAGGACCAGCAACCGTAATAGTAATAGCTCTGTCACCCTTTTTTGCTTAAGCCGGGACCCGTTGTATCTTTTATATCTGTATCTTATATTGCACTGGTTCTACGGTCCACTGTCCACCTTTTCATTTCACTGTATACTTACGTATGCATGATGTGACAAACGAAACGTCTTGAATCTTGAATCTCTTAAGATCCGCACCGGTGCACACACTCACCTGGGTTTAACCTCAGCTAACACCTTATAGCCGTTATAGGCTACAACACAAGGGCAAATACATTATTCTCCTCTATTAGAATAGTATCAACCAATAGTGTGGATTCATAAGGATGTAATGAATCACTTATTGAGAAAAGGTATGGTGGTTTGAGTTTGACAGATAGTATTTGATAACTTACTACTTGCGTACTAACTTACATACTAAGTCATCTCACACTACGTCAGCAGGTGCTGCCAGGTAACCATATCAGCCACTAAGACCTTATGCATGCAACAGCATGCTGGCGTGGCAGTGTGCGAGTTTGGCTCTCCTTGAAGGAGACTCACCTGCATGCGGGTCTCCAGGCGGGAGAACTCGCTGAGCAGCAGGTGGCACTCCTTCTCCGCCCCCTCGCGCCGGCCCCTCTCCGCCCGCACGGCCGACCGCAGGGCCGACACCGCCCCGCGGAGGTTGGTGTTCTCCTCCTCCAGGGGCTGCTTCTGGGCGTCCAGGGTGAAGCTCTCCGCCCGGCCCACCACGAAGCCGTCCTCGTACCTGAGGACACGACACGTGGCATGGAAGAGGTGAGCTACGATGCAACACACACACATAGAGCTGTGAGCTACGATACAACACACACATAGAGCGGTAGAGATACAACACACACATAGAGCGGTAGAGATACAACACACACATAGAGCGGTAGAGATACACCACACACATAGAGCGGTAGAGATACAACACACACATAGAGCGGTAGAGATACAACACACACATAGAGCGGTAGATACAACACACACATAGAGCGGTAGAGATACAACACACACATAGAGCGGTAGAGATACAACACACACATAGAGCGGTAGAGATACAACACACACATAGAGCGGTAGATACAACACACACATAGAGCGGTGTGATACAACTCTGAAAGGGCGTTGGCCTTAGCCTTAACTGATTTGAAATACAGCACATGGCATTTTTTCCCTAAATAATTCCCAATTATCCCAACAGCAGCCTCGATGTGTCAGTGGACTGATTTGACAAAATGTAACACAATTAAACAGTGTGTGTGTGTGTGTGTGTGCGTGTGTGCGCGTGCGTGCATCGGCGTCACCTGGGCGCGGTGCAGAGCTCCCTCAGGCAGGGGAAGGAGTGGATGGTTTTGCGGCGTTCCCTCTTCTCCCGCTTCACCCTGAGCTGCTCCATGGAGCGCAGCTGCTCCACCTGGCTGGAGAGCGACTCCACCTGGGTCTGCAGCGTGTCGATGGTGCCCGTCAGCCTGGGGAGGGCGGGGGGGGGGGGGGTTACACGTTGAGTAGGGCTGGGCGATTAATCCAATTTTGATCATGATTTCGATTTCATTGTGAAACGATCACCAAACTAATATAATCGAGTTTAAACAATTTTTTTAATAGAAAGTGCAGAACAGCTGGATTCATATCTGGACTTTATTTTCTATTTGACCATTTTGTGTATTTTTTTTAAGGGGAAATTTCAAAGTTCCCATTTACAAAGTGTTTTTTTTTTGGAGAGAAATTATGAATAAATGCATCATGTTTTCAAACTCAGAAATAATTTTGAGTTTGAATAATCGAGATTTCAATATTGACCAAAATAATCGTGATTATGATTTTTTTCCATAATTGAGCAGCCCTAACGGTGAGTACCGCCCTTCTTCTCAGTAGTAAAGTGAAGTAGTGCGTTTGTGCAGGGTTTTGTAATAGTCATAATCATTTAATAATCGGTCATCGTATGATCATTTTTGGAATCATTTTTGGAATCATTATTGTAACAGTTCTCAAAGAATCGTTTGGAATCTTTTTAGATCTCAAATAATCTTTTTCTTTTTGCAAAATTGAAAACTGGTCTTTCCTCTCCACCACGAGTAGATGAGTTGATTATTATTGTTATTGTGTTAATGAAGCAACATAATTTTATAGATTTTTGTAATAAAGCATTTGTTTTAAATTCATGCCGTCCAATCAATGGCTCTGTCCTCCCCATAACTTCTGAATAGCCATCGTTTAGAGTGCAAGAATATAAAACGCTTTTTTTTTTTTTACAAAAATCTGTAAAAATGATATTGCTGAAGCCAATTCATTTTTACAGATTTCTGTAACAAAGCGTTTGTTTTAAACTCATCCTCTCACAACTATGGCTCTACAGAAGGTAAGGGACAGAACACCCTTGGATGGGTGGAAATTACTACCGCAGAGACCACACTTAGGATTCAGGTGTAAGGAATGCTTTGAATGACATTCCCGTGTGTTCCTTAGAGATAGTTAAGTACAGGTAATGACACAGTTTGGTGTGTCGTTTTGGTAACACATCGTCAAAATCCTTAAATAGCTTGTTAGCAGGTATCATTTCTCCCATAGGCGCCATTTCTCCCACCCGTCTGCGAATATCACGTTGTTTTCGACTAGTTATGTCTGTGGTGTCCCTTGGTGCACAGATGGATACACCAAGGGATCGTCTCCTCTATGTGTTACTGTCCCATCCATTTAGGTTGAAATCTGTCTTAATCTGTATACACTTTAAAGTTCCCATGACATGCCACCGGGTGTGGTGTGATTAGCCGTTACAAGCCGTTTTGGAAATCTGCCCCTTATGACTTCATAAGGGGCAGAAAGTGGGCGTGTCCACCTAGATGTGGTGCTGGATAGATCAGTCTAGCAGCCTACCCAGTGGACCGTAGCAAACGTTGCTCATCTATCCGTCACACACCTAGGTGGACACGCCCACCTGTGATGTCTCAAGAGACAGATTTCTAAAACGGCATGGCACCTTTAACAAATGCATGAACACTAGATAGAGATATTTGTGTTAAGATGTAGGGAGTAAAAGTAGAAAGTACAAAGACCCCTGAAAACTGTATTTAAGTACAGTAACAAAGTATCTGTAATTTGTTACATCCCACCTCTATATATATATACATACATAGAGAGAGAGAGAGCGAACGAGAGAGAGAGAGAGAGAGAGAGAGAGAGCGAGAGAGCGAGAGAGCGAGAGAGAGAGAGAGAGCGAGAGAGATTACCATAGCATAGCGATGATAGTGTGAACGGAGGTGGCGACGAGGAGAAGGGATCACGGATAAGAGATCAGATAAGAGAACGACGGCGGACGCACCTCTCTATCTTCTGCTGGGAGGACTTGCTGTCGGTGACCAGCCGGACGTTGGTGAGCTCCAGCTCCCGGGCCGTCCCGTCCAGCTGCTCGTAGACCTTAGCGTGCTGCTCGTTCATGTCCCGCAGCACCTCCAGCTGCTTGGACAGGTACTTTGGACACACACACACACACACACACACACACAGTTGGGATGCAGAGAAGCAGAGCGGGATGGATTGAGGAGTGATCCACGGACACACATCATACAAGGCCTGGGCAATAAAACAATAAATTATCGTATCGTGATAGACTTTTGATCAATATCAATATAAAACTACACAAACACGGTTCCATACTTATTTACAATATTTGAGTGTTTTTCATTGTTGTGTCGACATTGGAGTATTTATCAATGAAGAACAGTGGAAGGTCGTATTAAGTGTTAAACAGAAGTGTTTAAATCCAGCATGGTAATTCCTAGTCTTTTTAGGTCATTACAATGATCAATAGTTATCGATATCGATCAATATGATCAAGTTATATCGTGATATGTCTCTCAGCCATATCGCCCAGGCCTACATCAGACTGAAGCTCAATCGAGGCTCCTCGCCGGTCATGCGAATAACCTCTGTTCCTTCTCTGCTTGGTTCATTAGAGTGACTTCTGTTCCTGAGGCCTTTTCTGCTCGGTCGTTATCTCTATGTCTCTAAAGCGCTGGCTTACGTTCACGCAACGAGGGAAAGGCAATAACCGGAAAATGATGACGGATACAGTTGTAAAAAAAAAATACAAACATAATGTCTGATAGCTAGGTCCTGTGTTTTGACAGTGCTAATGATTAACTTCATGTTGGAACATCAAACTAATATAAAAGGACAAATATTTGCATTGCGTTTGTCCCGACTTGTCCCGAACAGTCACGTCTCACATTACTTTACAGAATCATACCCATCACTCTATTAAAGCTTGAATACATCTACTTAACAAAAAAACTGAATCTGGCTATTCGTTTTTTCTTACTTTCCATCTTCTTAAAGTACAACCTAGAATACATTCTCATTCTCTGTGATTCATGTTTTGCCACCTGAACGTAATTCCTGTCTCCCTGTTCCGATTGGCTCCCAGTGAGCCAATCAGAGGCCAGGGGGCGGCCGTCCGTCCGTACCTCTATCTCCTGCACCTGCTCCTCGTTGGTGATGTAGATCTGCTGCAGGGAGTCCTCCAGCTCCTTGTTCCTCTCCAGCAGGGTCTTCCCCAGCTCCGCCGCTAGGTGGAGGTCTACAGGGAGAGAGAGAGAGAGAGGGGGGGGGGGGGAGGGAGAGAGAGAGAGAGGGGGGGGGGGGGAGGGAGGGAGAGAGAGAGAGAGAGAGGGGGGGGGGAGGGAGGGAGAGAGAGAGAGAGGGGGGGGGGGGAGGGAGGGAGAGAGAGAGAGCGAGAGAAAGAGAGAGAGAGAGGGAGAGAGGGTGGGGGAGGGGGGAGGGAGGGAGCGAGTGAGAGAGAGAGAGAGGGGGGGGAGGGAGTAAGTGAGAGAGAGAGAGAGAGAGAGAGAGAGAGAGAGAGAGGGTGGGGGAGGGGGGAGGGAGGGAGCGAGTGAGAGAGAGAGAGAGAGAGGGGGGGAGGGAGCGAGTGAGAGAGAGAGAGAGAGGGGGGGGGGAGGGAGAGAGAGAGAGAGAGAGGGGGGGAGGGAGAGAGAGAGAGCGAGAGAAAGAGAGAGAGCGAGAGAAAGAGAGAGGGGGGGAGGGAGAGAGAGAGGGGGGGAGGGGGGGAGGGAGCGAGTGAGAGAGAGAGAGAGAGAGAGGGAGGAGGAGGAGAGGTAGCGAGTGAGAGACAAAGAGTGGTTGAGAGGGAGGGAGAAATGGGGAGAGGGGGGGACCGAAAAAAGAGAGAGAGAGAGAGAGAGAGGGAGTGTAGGAGAGGGAGAGCGAGAGAGGGAGGTGGAGAGGGAGAGGGAGGGAGAGGAAGAGTGAATCAGTGAAAATTGAATACAGCATACAGCCTCATGTGTTCAGTCCAGTCGAATCTTCCAGGGATTTGAATGTTGTGAACTAGACTGCGGGCCTGACTGGCGTTTATTCACAACAAGATGTGGACTTCTCAAACCGTAAACCGAAGGGGAAGATATAGCCTATAGTTCACTGATCTGTACACGACAACGGGTGTACAAGACTGGGGCAGCGTTAAGGGAAGACAGGAGATATACTGTATGTGCAGACAATTCTGGAAATAAGGAAAGGAATGAAGAGAGAGAGATGTTTGAAGATCCTGTACTCCGCATACATCGGAGTACAGGAAGGTCGAAGCCTAACGAAGTGAAAGGGGAGTTCAGTAACGGCTCCCTAGGTCAGGAGGATGTTCACCGACTGCGATCACTCACCGCCACGCAGTGCTCTATTTCAGAACTAAGTTATTAAGGGGCCGAAATTAGCCCCATCGAGCAGCCTCTGCCTTTGTTTCCTCTTGGCCTCAGAGTGCACTTAACCAATTATGTGGAGATTATGAGAGAGAGGAAGAGAGGAGAGGAGTGGAGAGAGGAGGAGAGGAGAGGAGAGGAGAGAGGAGGAGAGAGGAGGAGAGGAGAGGAGAGAGGAGGAGAGTAGAAGAGTGGCAAGACGAGGAGAGGAGAGGAGGAGAGGAGAGGAGAGGAGAGGAGAGGAGAGGAGAGGAGGAGAGGAGAGACAAGGAGAGCAGAGGAGAGATGAGGAGAGTAGAAGAGTGGCGAGACGAGGAGAGGAGAGGAGAGGAGAGAGGAGGAGAGGAGAGGAGAGGAGAGGAGAGGAGAGGAAAGACGAGGAGAGAAGAGATTGGACAGATATAGACAGTGCCCATGTCAGCTGACTTATTCGCCTTTAGGCACTCTGCTCCTTCTCCTCTCTCTCTCTCTCTCTCTCTCTCTCTCTCTCACGCCTTCCCCCTCTCTCTCTCTCCCACTCTCTCTCTCTCTCTCTCTCTCCCTCTCTCTCTCGCTGACACCAAACCAAGGACACAAGATATGTGCCAAGAACATTGGAAAGAGGTGGCAGAGTGTGGCCCAGAAAGGGCAGCACTGCACCGTTAGAAACGAGAAGAGGGAGGGGATGTAGAAATGATGTAATAACTACTGCTGTCAAACCATTAAAATAGTTAATCGCGATTCATCGCATTAATGTCATAGTTAACTCGCGATTAATCGCAATAAATCACACATTTTTATCTATTCTAAATGTCCCTTGATTTCTTTTTGTCCCATTATTTTTTCTCATTTTAACGCTCTTATCAACATGGAAAAGTGGGTCGGCTTGCTTTGTGCAAATGTCTTTTTTTTATTGAAAACAACACTGCCATATACTGTAGCGTTCAATTTCACACTAACATTCTCACTTGAAGCAGTCATTCACACTTGGAGCAAATAATCTCTCAGACAGTGTAACACTGTCCAGCAATAAAATGGTAAAAAAAAAAAAAAAAAGGGTTTGCGTTAACGCCGTTAATAACGCGTTTAACTGACAGCACTAGTAATGACAAGCGTGTGGGTTTGGGTGAATAAAGACACACAGATCTAAATCTTTAGGAGGCCCTATCAATATACAGAGCAGCACATGGTAGGCATAAAGTGTAGTGTAAAAAATCGATTTTAAATAAGGATGGGAACCCTTTGCTTCGAAACTAATTGTGCCTTTGCTTCGCCTAAAGTGTCTTCGCTGGGTTGAGTAGCTGCAGACTTCGTCGTAACGTTATAATATGAAAACGATGATGATTCAGGCGTTTATTTATGGTCCCTCAGACACCTCGAGGTTCACCACGAGTCATCATAATTAAAGACAACATCTTTGCATTCTGACTCAGCAGTGTTCTCCAGCACAGTGGAGGGTCCAAGTCTGCCAGATCCATTACAGGGTCAACGAGAGGGGAAAACACAACACAAGAGTGAATGGGAGCGAGGTTCCCTGATCGATACTAATCCCACACAGTTTGCACTGTCCGGACACCTCTGACCTTTGCATCCTCTGGCAGATCAATGCAGTCCCGGGACATCAAGTAAAAAAACCAATAACACAAAATAACACACCGATTCGTCTTCACTTCATTTCCATGCAGTCCAGTCTTCTAGGCGAGCCTCTGCATAGCCATCAACCCCTTTGCCTCCCACCCCTCTTACGCCGTTAGTGTATGTGGTATGTCCTGGCACTTAATGTACGCACTTATTGTATGTTTGTACGTCCTGGCACTTAATGTACACACTTATTGTATGTTTGTACGTCCTGGCACTTAATGTACGCACTTATTGTATGTTTGTACGTCCTGGCACTTAATGTACACACTTATTGTATGTTGTACGTCCTGGCACTTAACGTACGCACTTATTGTTGTATGTCTTGGCACTTAATGTACACACTTATTGTGTGTTTGTACATCCTTGCGCTTAAAAATAGTACTTAGCATTGGGTAGTATCTTTACTAGATACCTTTGTTTAACACAGGGAATGGGTTAACCTCACGATTGTTAGTGCTTGGTCCTTGTATCTATGCACACATCCTGTACATACTGTACCGACAGCGATATATCGTTGCTGCTCCTTCTTCTGACAAATGTACTCACTCAAGTCGCGTTGGATAAAAGCGTCGCCTAAATGTAAACGTAAATGAGAGGGGATTCTTGAAAAAATATATATTTGATGTTTGATGATTTTAAATCGTTGTGGGGATCAGCCTCTTTGACTGAGGAAGCCTTTTGGAGCTAATCAAGCTAACGAGTGGCGAGCACAGCATCCACACCCCGCGGGCTGGTTCCCATGCCCACCGCTGTGCCCCCCCCCCTGCGGCTTAATGAACGGCTAGGAGGTCCTGGCGTGGGCCGTTCAGGTGCACGACTGAATGGAAGCCTGATCAGGGCTCTGAAGGGCTGCCCGTTCTGTCTCCATGGTAGCTGCAAAGACTTGGAAGAAACTTAAAAAACAAGTTAAGACTTGGGAGAGTGTTGAAGGACGTGAGACATCAGCAACACACAGGCCCTAAGTCTAAGTGACTGAAAAAAGGTGTTTATACAGTATATATTTGCAGACGTATGTTAAGCTTTGGTTTTATACACTATCATGTGGTCTTCCTATCTGACTCTCTCTCTCTCTCTATTGGGTCACGTAATCTGTGCTGTGCAGGCCTTTAGAGAATGCTTCTCCTAGCATCCTCTATAGACCGTATATCTACTGCCAGAGGACACTGCCACCGCCTTCTACACAACAACATGAACTCGACGACCGAAGAAGAACTGCAAGCCCTCCACTTCTAAGCCCACTTAATGCGGCCTCTGCAGCGATTCAGCTACAGGCTTTTTCCGAGGATAGAAACTTTGCACCAGATGGGGCCAGCTAGGATGTCATGAACAACAATACTTGGATGATGACTTTCTCATCCCTTGCCAGTTAAGCATCCGGATGAATTTATCAGCTGGATGGAAACCACGGCTTCTCATAAATGATCTTTCCATTCAGTGAGTGTAATATTGGCAGAGAAACCGCCTGGCACTACCTTGTGCTTCAAACCAATATTACTCCGATATTCCATCAAATCTGCGTCAGAAGATGCAGTGATTCAATAAAACCGCAGAGCGGTTGCTGGTCTCCTTCGTCTGGACATAGAGAAACCCAGTGTGTTCAGAGAAGCAGAGGGTGACATCACTGGAATCTCAAATGCATGGGCTGATGCATGACGGTTACTGCGTGAGCACCAGATGAATTCCCAGCTTGTACTTAACAGAGGCGCAAACAACCGGGGGGGGGGGGGGGGGGGTTCACAACAACTCAGCGCTCGCACTTGGAAGGCATTTGTTGCGCAATGCCTCGCAGGCACATTTCACATCTCGTTGAAACCCCCTTCTCTCACTCTCTTTCTCTCTCTCTCTCTGCCTCTCTCTCTCTCTCTCTCTCTGTTTGTGTGCGTGTGTTGCTGAAACGCTTTGCTCCTCCAACAGAGGTAGGAGGACTCAGCGGTGCTGTCTCTCCCTTGTGGATCGTTGGAATCCGGAGGAGAACAGAGCTCTCTTCTCCTCCCTTTGGCTCACATCCGTTACAGGCGTAGCCCTAAAAGAAGAAGACAGCCCAATCAAAGACGGAACGATACGCCGGCATTGCTGGTGTATCATTCCATCTTTGATAATAAGGCTCCAGATAATAAGGTCCTGAATTATGTGTAACATCTGCAATAACTTCTTGAGCGGTTGCATTGGAGCTGCGGTATAGATAACCATAGCGGACCCCTTGACCGCCAGGGGAGCCCCCAACTGGGGAGGGGGGGTCCTCTGCTTGCGGAGGGAGGGCTCCGGCACCGTCTGGGCCCTGCGTCCCAGCTGCACCACTGGGTTACTGGGCCGGGGCCAGCAGAGCCCCCCCGTCCCACGGACAATGAGACCACACAAAGAAACCTCCTATCAACAACACGCCTTAACCCCCTCGAGGTGCTTGGTATTCAAACTGCAAGATTTGGAGTAGAGTTTGCCTAAACACACACAGATGCCTAAACACACATTAAGATTAGGAAACACACACACACACACACACAAACACACACACACACACACACACACACACAGAAACACACTAATTCATTTTCCTTGTGTTTGCGGCGACTGAATGTGCCGAATCTCTGAGTGGATATCAGCAGAAGACTGTTGTCTCCGGTGGTGATATACTTTGTGATTACTGGCAGTGTGAACGTCCAATAATGCAGTGTTGTGGATCAAGACTAATAGCTTAGAGAGCTGATGAAAGAATCATGATTGTTTCATCATCGTTTCTTTCTCGGAACGAGATACAGACGTTTGAAATATGATATTATTGACGGAGATGCCACCATTCCTCACTGCGGATTGCAAATCTTCTTTGTGACTTCCCTTTGTTCCGACGCTGCTCCTCCAGACAACTTTAAGTGCTGGTTAGGGAACAGCATTGTGTTACCTGTACGTCACACAAGGCCAGCGGTGTCTCATCTGCGGGCTCGTGGCGTGTGGCAGCGTGTTTCGACCACGACGGATAACAATGAGGTGACGGCTGCAGTATTTCATTTTTTTTTGCAATCGCTCGCCACACCATCAACCTCTACGTGTGCTGTAAACCGTCAAACAATAAACGACAACAAACCAGGGTGACAAACGATAACGCGGACAGCAAATATGTCCTGTGAACTGTAGTGAATTTGAACACGACGCTTTGGGATTTTTTTATGATACGCATACCCCATAAAATAGCTCTGCTATGAGAGTTCATACCAGACTGACGTCTCTTCACCTGCAAATCAATAATAGCCTCTCTCTCTCGCGCTCTTACTCTCCCTCTCGCTCCCTCTCTCTCTCTCTCTCTCTCTCTCTCGCTCCCTCTCTCGCTCCCTCTCTCTCTCTCTCTCTCTCACTCCCTCTCTCGCTCTCCTCCCTCATATTCTCCCCGTCCTGTATTACTTATTGTCCGAGTAAAGGTTATACAAACACACCGTTTGTAAACCTGTAATCCAGGGAACATGACATGTACTGTTCGTAGTGTGAAACAACTCCACATGACTATATCTTCCTCATCGGGATGTTTAGAGTCCTTCTGTTGACACATCACTATGATTTACGGCCTAGTCCTTGTCGTTTAGCTACAGGGTCTGTCCTCCCACACAGGTGTGAGTCACAACAGACGCAAAGCAAAGGTTAGCATGTTTTATACATCCACGGCAGGATGTGCATAACGATGACCGAAGCACTTGTGTGAGTATACCCTATGTGTGTGCGTGTGTATGTGTGTGTGTGTGTGTGTGTGTGTGTAAGTGTGGGAGTGCGAGCATGTGCATGTTGGTCCATTATCAGAGGAGCGGTACGTCTGCTGGGTCAGCAGGCCTGAGGACTCCCGGCGCCCACAGAGCGGTGAAGGTGAGTTTAGGAGACGGCATGAAAGGTTAGAGGGGGGGAAGGAGGAGCCTCGGTGTGTGTGTGTGTGTGTGTGTGTGTGTGTGTGTGTGACAAACAGAGAGGGAGCAGGATACACACACAGACAGACAGACAGGGAGAATGAGACAATGAGACAATGAGAGAGAGAGAGAGAGAGAGAGAGAGAGAGAGAGAGAGAGAGAGAGAGAGAGAGAGAGGATGCATCTAAAGGGGAAAAGTCACCCAGAGTTCATAATGATGAATTTCGTTCATATTCTTGACATGTTGAATTTCTTTTGTACAAATAAATATGCAATTATATTCTTTCAGAGTCTTATATTTTGATTGATTGTTCAAAATAGGTCCTGGATACACAACAACAAAAA
>NC_140291.1:1667199-1669699 GCF_964030765.1 Micromesistius poutassou | reverse complement strand
ACATAACATTAACATAAACTGACGACATGTCAATCTTGACCAGGCACACAGTGTATGTGATGTGGAGATTGGAAATAGTAGAATCCATTCCAATCGAAATCAAACGTGTGTGTGTGCGCTTGAGCTAGTAAGCTCAAGCGCACACACACACACACACACACACACACACACACACACACACACACAACCGCATTGGACTATGTTAGCTGTGCCCACATACATCTGCTCTCTTGTTGATGACAGGCCTGTGATACTGAAATACCAGACCTGGAAATAGCACGGGCAGAGTGGTGGCTGCTGTGCATTCACTGTCCATACTGGTCAGCGCTCCTGGTGGGAATCAGACGCCACACACACACACACACACACACACACACACACACACACACACACACACACACACACACACATACAAATCACAGACATACACCAAACATAGCGACAACACACAGAGACACATTAACAGATACCCTCGCACACACACACACATACAAACACACACACATGCACAAACACACACACGCTCACACACACATACACATACACACCCACATATACAAATTCACAGACATACACAGAAGATAGAGACCAACACATAGAGACATATAAACAGATACCCTCGCACACACACACACACACACACACACACGCACACACACACATACAAACACACACACGCACAAACACACACACACACACACACACACACACACACACACACACACACACACACACACACGCACACACACACACACACACACCCACATATACAAATTCACACACACACACACACACACACACACACACACACACACACACACACACACACACACGCACACACACACACACACACACACACACACACACACACACCCACATATACAAATTCACAGACATACACAGAAGATAGAGACCAACACATAGAGACATATAAACAGATACCCTCGCACACACACACACACACACACACACACGCACACACACATACAAACACACACACGCACAAACACACACACACACACACACACACACACACACACACACACACACACACACACACACACGCACACACACACACACACACCCCCACATATACAAATTCACACACACACACACACACACACACACACACACACACACACACGCACACACACACACACACACACACACACACACACCCACATATACAAATTCACACACACACACACACACACACACACACACACACACACACACACACACACACACACACACACACACACACTCACACACACACATAATAAAAGTTAAACACCGGCTGTGATGCTGTCTTGAGGGATCAAAGAAAGTCTCAGGGAAGCATAGAAGCCACAATGTTATACCGGCCTTAAAATGTAATTACAGTGCACGGAAATTGCACAGAGAATTTAAGAGCAGGGTGGAGATATACAGTCAACCATAACCAGCTCGCTGGTGTATTTTCAGAGGGCGAGAGCCTATTTCCAACCCCTCTTCTCTCCGGGCTGGTAAAGGCACAACGTGGAAGAACACAATTTCATCTTTTTAATCATTTCGCTTCTACACAAAGCGACATGCAGTGATTGCATTCATTAAGGAGCCGGCGGCAGTGAGGCATCTTGCTCACGGGGGCATTCCAACCTGTGGGCTGGGAGTTTAACAACGTTAACAACCTTCCAACATTGGTCTTATTCACCACTACATCGGCCCTCTTGGTTCCAGCCAGCGCTTAGAACCAAGACGGCCGATGGATGAACTCTAATCATTCAGAACCGGTATCTTGGTTCTAAGCTTTGGCTGGGCAGCCAGCGCTTAGAACACATAGACGGCCGATGGATGAACTTTGACATTACTGTATATTTATTCACTCCCGCAGACACATTGACGCTCTGACGGCCAACATATACAACCCTTCAAGGCCCTCGTAGAACATCACAAGGTGACCGCCCCCCCCCCCCCCCGCCCCCCCGCCCCTCGCCGCCCCCCCCTCTCCCCAGAGCTTCAGCAGGATGGAGGTGAGGGAGGAGATGATGGAGATCCTGGAGAAGGTGTGGACCAAACTGCAGGGGCTCCCCGAGGCCCACTCGCTGGAGCTGGGCGCCTTCTTCATCCTCCTCCTCTTCGTCGGTGAGCTCCTTGCAGAGAGGCATGAGTAGGAGGAATGACGAGGATCCGTGTTGTTCGTATCGTTAAATGTACTTTCAGATGGATTTACTTAATGTGCTTTAAACTCTTTCAAATCTCTGATTCGAATCTTATAGTAGCTATCTTTGTTGTATACGGGGAATGGGTTCTATGACCATCCTTACTGCACCACAGCGATATATCGTTGTTTTGTAAGTCGCTTTGGATGAAAGCGTCTGCTCAATTCCCTTTAATATAAATGTAAATTAGAAGTGGACACTTTCTTGTGACTCCCAAGGTACCCTAGGATGACGGTGACTATAGCAGAGACCAGGAGTAACGGTCTCTCTTACATTCTGTCGTCCTCCCCAGCCACGTT
>NC_140291.1:1644699-1662199 GCF_964030765.1 Micromesistius poutassou | reverse complement strand
GCAGAAGATGTGAAGGTATGTGAGCCCCCCTCCCCTCCTATTAGTGTACAGTTTGTACTTGGCCAGCGTCCCAGACTCAGCGTCCCTCCACTTCATTGTTTTAATGAAGCCTGAAGCCTTTTGATTTTAAGCCTGGATTAAATGGTAAATGGTCCTCATTTATATAGCGCTTTTATCCAAAGCGCTTTACACTGACATTCATCCATTCATGCACACATTCACACCGACGGCGGAGTCAAACCACGCAGGGCCACAGCCAGCTCGTTAGGAGCAATTAGGGTGAGGGCGTCTCGCTCAGGGACACCTCGACACTCAGCTAGGAGGAGCCGGGGATCGAACCAGCAACCTTACCAGTTACCAGCCAACCCGCTCTACCTTCTGAGCTAATGCCGACACTATGACACTGAAGTCACGACATGCGGTATTGAATCATATCACTAGATGGTGCTGTGGGCATGAGAACGTCTTTAGCAATTCCCAAGCACGCACACAAATGGACCTTTTTAAAGTGACTGGTAGTTTCAGTCTTATTGATAAGCCAAAGTTCTGCAGTGCAGTATGGTTTTATTTCCTAGATTACCTAGGGTTAGCAGCGTATTATAGCCGTACATACTGCTTTTACTGTAGGCACAGACCGGCGTCTCTGTGCCTCCGGTCTGTCCTGGAACGCTGTGTACCAGCGTCCTGTCGGGACTAACTGGTACAGGTCACTAAGGTGTGTTTTGTGTGTGTGTGTCACTGGTCAAACAAGCAGACACAATGGCAGGAGAGGGCATATCTGGGCGGTCGCGTTTTCGGTTGCCAGATTTGTTGTGCTGTGATTTGTGTGTTTGTGCGTCGTGTATTGCCAACGTTTCCCGCACGTCTCCTTCCAATAAAGGGTTCGACGGGGAGATAATGGATTAGGCTCAGTTAGGCCTGTGCAATGAAACCATAAATTATCGTGTCGTGATAGACTTTTGATCAATATCAATATAAAACATGTTCAATATATATTGATAAGAGACCGGGACACCGAATCTAGCAGCTGGGTTTGTCACACAAATACGGTTCCATACATGTTTTTCATTG
Source organism: Micromesistius poutassou (assembly GCF_964030765.1). Classification (NCBI taxonomy): domain Eukaryota; kingdom Metazoa; phylum Chordata; class Actinopteri; order Gadiformes; family Gadidae; genus Micromesistius; species Micromesistius poutassou. Next base: position 1,661,128 of record NC_140291.1, on the reverse strand, counting down.
TTGTATTGACATTGGAGTGTTTATCAATGAAGAACAGTGGAAGGTCGTATAAGTGTTATAAGTGTTAAACAGAAGTGTTTGAATCCAGCATGGTAATTCCTAGTCTTTTTAGGTCATTACAATTATCAATAGATAATCAATAGATCAATATGATCAAGTTATATTGTGACGTGCCTTTCCGCCATATCGCCCAGGCCGAGGCGCAGTAGAAGTATCCTTGCGCACGTCCGCACACAATGTGGCAGAAATGTGAAAGCATTGTTTTCAATACCTTACTGTCAAAAGCCCCCACTGGACACTCACCAAGAGCCACTGGCAATGACATCCAGCTCTTCAGAGAGCACCTGAAACGGTGCCAATACTATTTTACACTTTAATGAACTTATCTCCATGTCAAACGCAGAACACGACCCAAGCGAGGTTTTCTTCAGCTGCCACTTGTTCAAACTGCTGCTCTTGTCGCCTGGCTCTGGGCTGGAGTTAAGTAGCTGCATCTGGAGCTTTTTGACTGTACTTTTTAAACTTGCACAATGTACGTTTTTTGTCACCTTTGCTGAAGGAAGAGGGGGTATCGTGGTTGGGTGGTGTGTGGGTTTCTTTCATTTCTTTCATTATTTTGTAATAGTTTTGAACAACAGCTAGTTTAACGCATAGTGCTGGTCATTATAGCACGTCGTTAGAAGCAGGATCACACACACACACATAGTTGAATACATCTATAAAAGGAATGAGAACCTTTAACTTTCACTTTTCCTTAGACTTTTCCTCGACTTCCTGTCGGGAGATTAATAAAAAGCCCATCTTATATATGACTCGACTGTGGCAGAAAAACCCTCGCACTTTGTGTGCGGGTGCACCTTCATTCATTTAATACCACATGGAAGATGGATCTCTCCACTAGTCTATCCCCTGTCCCCTGCTGCCGTTGACGTTGAGTTATTACGGGACACTGGCAAACCTCAGCAGAGGTTTTAATCAGAGCAGCTGCTGCCAAACTCGATCTGGAGGCGGCGGCAGGGGGGCAGGCGATATACAGAAACGACGGTAAATCAAGCTTGCATCGACTCAGCATTTAAGGGGAAGCGAGGAGAAGATGGCCGTGAATTTGGAAAGGGATGACGCCGCAGAGCCAGTTCATCTCTCCCAAAATCCACTCAGAGGAACATTAAGAACGGCGGCTCACTGGGCTTCTTTGTTTTTCATTAATCCCCCAAAACCCCGTAGAGAGAGAGAGAGAGCACAGTGCAGTTAAACACCCGGATTTAGCTCAGCTAATCTCCCCTTCTGGATCTGATGATGATGATGATGTATCACACAGCAATGCTAACCCTTATTACTACATTTCTGCCGCTCTGCTCCATCTGAGACGAGGCATTGCTATGTGGTGTGCGGTGCTGGCAACTAGATTATCCACCTCCTCTGCGTCCTGTTTTTGTGTTGTTTTTTTAATGATTAAACTATCCAGAAATACAAAAATAAAAAAAACGTCTCATTAAGTTGACATGCGTGTTAGTGTTGACAGCCGAGACAAGAGATAAAAAATGGTCCCAGAGATGAGAGCCGGTTGATGACATGTTGTGAGCTCCACTGCTGGCGTACAGTGGGGGCTAGTATTTATTGTGATCTCTGTGATGCGACGTGAGTATTAGGTCGGTAGGTTAGCGTCGTCGTGACTCGGGACACCTCCTGTCCAGCCTGGCTCTCTCGAAGTCTCTCTCTGCAGGCGGGAGAGAGCTCTTCACCCGACTGTTGACGAACATGCGCTCCTTACTTGGTCTCCTCACTAGTTCTTTGTATGTAACCGGGGTGTGAGAATGCAGCATTGCTTTGGCAAGGAAAAACGACTGAAGCTCGCAACCACCGTCTCCTTCCACCAGGGCGGCTGCTGCTCCTCCACAAAACTCGCCTCCCCGTCTCATTCCTCAACAGGCATTGGCCAGCACCGGGGCAAAGCTTTTGAAGTGTCTATGTGGTTGCTAGGTGACGGCTTTTGTGTGATGCCGTGCCAGTGAATAGGAGCTCTGTTGCTTTTCTTCTCGACCGGTTTTGGTGCCAGCAAAAAGCAGCAAGCGGGGCCGTATTTTAGACCGTGCCCACACCCTCCCCAGCCCCTGTTCCCTTTTCATTTGATGGCTTTGTCTTTAAAATAGCCCCGACTCTGGCTGGTTATTTACTGTTATGTGTGTGTGTCCATTGTGTGTACGAACCGAGCTGGGCTCTATGTGTTCAGTTTCATTAGCACCTACTTGTTTGTTGACCATGTCTGGTTGGCTCCTCAGCCCCACACCCCCCAAAGGGGGGTGTGTGTGTGTGTGTGTGTGTGTGTGTGTGTGTGTGTGTGTGTGTGTGTGTCCGTGTGTCTGTGTGTGTGTGTGTGTGTGTGTGTGTGTGTGTGTGTCCGTGTGTGTGTGTCCGTGTGTCTGTGTGTGTCCCCCTCTTCTCTCCGTAATTTCTACTGTCCTCATCTATATTCTCTCCTTTCTTTTGCTTCACAGGAGATCCCCGAAGCAGAGAGGAAGAATCCCCATGAGCTCGTCGGTGAGTAGAGACACACACACACACCCACACCCGCACAAGTAATCATTCGCTGACGCACACACACCTGGGTTCCTCATGAGCATACCTGGGCGACAAGCATTATGGCCTATATTCCCACACACGGGGATGTTCCTCGTAATAAATCGGCAAATGCATACGCCCCATGATTTATTTAAGGTCAATTGCCCCGTCGTTTCTAATCACTGTGTGCTTAAAGATCAATTGATTGATTTTTTTTTTACGAGCAGTGGAGTTTTTCAATGGCTCATGTGATTCATGAGCTGCAGATAGTGCACACTACAGGTGAGTGTACAGGACGTGAGTGAGCTGGGGAGCGGCTCTTGTGTACACCACCACCCCTCTAAGTCATAATAGGGCTGGAACTGAGCGCTCAGCTACTCCTGCCACGACCACTCACTGTTGTTTACCCCTGCAGCGCGCAGGCTAGTACAGAAAACGGAACCGCATCCGTTAGACTCTTTCATGGTGTCTGTTCCATTTTGGGGGTGGGGGGGGGGGGGGGGGAGGAAGTGAGTTGTGCCATTTGCCCATATTCGGCGTGGACGTGCATGCATGGGCAAGATGTTCTGAATTCATCAACTTATCTTGCAGTGGATTGATGCAATGAGGTTTTGCTATGGATGGATGGGAGTGAGTTTAGTGTTGGTTACAAACTAATGTGTTGGGCAGCATGGTGAATGGGGTCATGTGTGTTGCTCAACGGCTCTTTGGGTAGAGCAGAATGTGGGCCAGCCGTATCAGTTCCAGTTGGTTCACGTCAACACCGTTCACAACACTATAACGAAGAAGGGAAGCCGTTCTGATGAAGATCTCTCATTGAAGTCATGTTGGCAGGATGAACACACTTGTTGCCTCCCTGAAGATGATGCCTCCATACCTGGGGAAGAAAAAAAAAAAGCCCTTTTCTGTCCAATATCCCATACCAGAGCACATTCACCCCATAATAGCATTGACTTATTTATATTTCAACACCCATAGCCATAGCAAAAATACTGAGTTGAGTGTCTGACACTTGGTCGCCGGGGGAAACCAGACGTTTGGCATTCCTGCCGTCGCGCTCCGCTCCATCATCGGACTGTAAATGTCACCGTCTCTCTCTGGCCGAGGAGCCCTCAGTGGCGGGCTGAACGCGGGGCATTGTCCGCTCCCTGAAGGACCGGACACAGCCTCTCTCTGTGGCCGGGCTTGACCCCCCCCCCCCCCCGCACCGCCAGACCCCCCCCCCACCCCCGGGCCACATCTGTCTGCCGTCTTCTTCTGGGTCCTTCCGAGAAGGACAGCTGGCACGTTCCTTTGAGTGCTCGTTTAGAGGGTCGTTAAAGCTCTGAGTTCTGGCCGTTCTGCCCGTTTTCAAACCTTCAATTTGTGTATGAAGTTCAGCGCACTCCCGGGCCGACCCTGGATGGTCGTGTTTTGTAACCCCAGGTTGTGTTTACTGAGGATCAGTGCTTGGGGCCCTCCTGTGGCACCGACACTGCAACGTGTCGATCGGACCTCCTTTTTAAAACGTTCCAAAGCTTTATCCATAGGTCAGATTTGACCCTCAACGATGGTCATGTCGGGAGCTGTACTTCTGATGACCATCATCTCACCACCATCATAGCCCAGGGCTATGATAAATAACGTGGTTAAATTTTTACAGGTTTACAAGTTGTGTTTTAAATAAATGAATCGTAGATTCTGTGGTGTGATCAGCTCGGCTGTTTACAAAGGGTCCTTTGTGCCTCCCATTAGTCACTCTGGATGTGTGGTCGGTGACAGGGGTGTGAACACAAAGCAGTGAAATCACAAAGACTTCCCGGTCTAATTCCCGCTAAAGCTTTCCGTGGTGAGTTCGGATTATCGGGCCTTCCCTTATCCAAACCAACTTTGTCTCTCATGGTTTCTCTGTATTTTTTTTTGCTACCGCCATATGTAATTTAGGTGTTTAGTGTCCGTGTGTGTATGTATGTTACTGTGTCTATCTGACACTGAGTCTAATGAGCCACTGCGCTCCCTGTGAGTCACGTCGACCTGCCCGGGCAGGCTGCGTCTCTTCCCCCCCCTCTCCCTAATGTTCTTTTAGTCTGGCCCGAGGCGCAGGTATTTTCTGTTTTCGCTGTATAACGCGGCGCACGAGGTGTGTTCATGCATTTCCCAACTCCTTCTCGTGTGTGTGTGTGTGTGTGTCACACACACCAGTCTACAGGAATAATTATCCTCATGGAGATTCTAGACGCAACCTCGCATTGAACACACACACACGCGTGTGTACACATACACTTGTGTGCCAAGTTGAGGACACACCTTTCCCCACTCCTTCTGGTGGAAGCTCTCTGCTGGTCTACTGCTGACAGGCCTTCCAGCTCCGTGTCTTGTTGGTGTTGGTGTGAGTGGAGACGGAGAGGTTATCTGCGTACGACCAGCGACTTGTGGTTGGTGGCGCAATACAGGGACGAAGGTGGACATAGGCGGTCTGACCCCTTAGATGTGCGACCGAAAGGTCAGCAAGGTCACAGCACCGGACGTGGGCAGACGTCGAACGACGTAGGCGGGTCGAATAGGCGCACAGCATAGGCCGTAGGATGAGTCGCATAGGAAGCAGGGCATAGGACGCAGACGTGGTCGACGGGACCATGGCTCAGTCTAGGCCTGGGCAATAAAACAATAAATTATTATCGTATCGTGATAGACTTTTGATCAATATCAATATAAAACATGTTCAATATATATCGATAAGAGACCGGACTACCGGATCTAGCAGCTGGGTTTGTTACACAAACACGGCTCCATACTTATTTACAATATTTTAGTGTTTTCCATTGTTGTGTCGACATTGGAGTATTTAATCAATGAAGAACAGTGGAAGGTCATATTAAGGGTTAAACAGAAGTGTTTAAATCCAGCATGGTAATTCCTAGTCTTTTTAGGTGACTACAATTATCAATAGTTATCGATATCGATCAATATGATTTAAGTTCTATCGTGATATATCTTACAGCCATATTGCCCAGGCCTAGCCTCAGTCCCCGGCCTGAGGGGCTGACCACCGCCAACGCTTTGAGAAGCTGGTGCACCTTGTCGCCAGCGGCGATAGTGTTGCAGTATACCGCTGCTCTTAATCAATGTTACTGCGTCGACGAAAAGCTCTCACTTTCAACCGAGTTCTGACTCGTCGGCATGCATGCCTTTTTTTTTTTTTTTTAAGAATGCAAGCTGGAAAGGACTTACACACACACACACGGGCACTTGAACTCTCCCGTTTATCCCCAGTGATTGACAGTGTTGAAATGACTGTTAAGACACACGGTGCCGCTGCGACGCGGAGGAATGCCTGGCCCGCGGTCAGAGAAAGCAAAGTCGGGAAGGATCGGGAGTCAAGAATTAACATGTGGAGACCGAAGAAGGGAGAGGCAGGGGGAGCCACCACCCCTCTGACAAGTCCCGACAGCGGCCCCTCCCTGCCCGCCATGGCACGCTCTCCTCCCTCTTCTCCCTACTCCTCCCTCTTCTCCCTACTCCTCCCTCTCCTCCCTACTCCTCCCTACTCCTCCCTACTCCCTCTCCTCCCTACTCCTCCCTCCCCTCCCTACTCCTCCCTCCCTCTCCTCCCTCCCCTCTCTCTCCTCCTTCTCCTCCCTCTCCTCCTTCTCCTCCCTCCCCTCCCTCTCCTCCCTCTCCTTCTCCTCCTACTCCTCCCTCTCCTCCCTCTCCTCCTTATCCTCCCTCCCCTCCCTCTCCTCCCTCTCCTCCCTACTCCTCCCTCTCTTCCCTCTCCTCCCCTCCCATGCTCACTTGTTTTCTCGCCCGGTCTCTGTTTCAACACTTTTTTTCCCCCCAGGGACCCCGTAGTCTCAGGGAAGCTGTCTTCTGTTTATCCGTCAATAAACCATTGTGTGTTCCTGGTGTCGTGTCTTTTTTAGAAGCCCTAGGCGTGGCCGTGGGGTGCACACAGGGAATGTTCTGTTGTGCGTTGTCGCACTGTGTGTCAAAGTCACTCTGGAGACCAATTATCAACACAATAACGGTATCGGGTGCATTGGGAGTCTCCTTAAAAGCGGCTTCCCCAGAGTGCCCCTGGCCCCCCGCTCTGTTTTTAAGAATGCCCGCTTGGCACTCGACCAGCACAGTGGATTTCACTGGTTTGCTCAGAGTTGAACGCAGCACACATCTCCCGAACACGTTGTTACTGCAGTAGAGTTGAACGCCGACTTGATACGTCATTGTTCATTGATTTATCTCTGTCTCTGTCTCTGTCTCTCTCTCTCTCTCTGTCTCTCTCTGTCTCTGTCTCTCTCTGTCTCTCTCTTTCTCTTTCTCTTCTCTCCTCTCTTTCTGTCTCTCTCTCCAGCGCTCTTCTCTGAGAAAGTGAGGAACATGTCGCCTGACAAGATCCGGATCCCCTCGGAGCCTGCGGGTCGCTGCCCCAGCCATTTACAGGTAGGCACACGCTGTGGTTCTGTGTGGTCCTGGTCCCGGTCAGCTAGGCCAACAGGCCCCAAAATCACCAGACTAATGCCGCTTTTCCACCGACAGTACCAGCTCGACTCGCCTCGCCTTTTTTTGCGTTTCCATTGGCAAAGTACCTGGTACCTAGTACCGGGTACTTTTTTTAGTACTACCTCCATCGAGGTTCCAAGCGGAGTAGGTACTTTTGTGTGATGTAAACAGGCTGCTGGCAACTGATTGGCCAGCGGCTGTAAACGGGAATAATCACTCAAAGTTAAGTTGTGTCCGACATGGTTGGAGTCCACGAACCCGCTCCCGAGGGGGACACTGATCAGCGTTTCGCCGCGTGTGTCGCTCCTTTCCCGGGGCTAGAGTTTGGCTGCGCGTGGTTGTGTGTGTCCGGCGTGGTTGTGTGTGTCCGGCGTGGCTGGAGTCCACGGACCCGCTCCAGGATCAGCGTTTCGCTGTTTCGTTTTAGTGTCGTTCCTTTCCTAGGGCTCGAGTTTCGCCTCCATCAACGTTACCGTATGACAACAATAGACGCGCAGTCATTGCGCTTTTTAAAATTGTTATTTCCCATCATAACCTTTCCCGGTAATCAGGAAATTGTCTTGATCAGATTCAGATTTCCCGGGAATCGCGTCTCCCGTGATTAAAACCTAATGACGACACGCCCATGTTGGAGAGGTTCTTTTCTATGACCCGCCCACATTGAAGAGGTACTTTTTTAGATGGAAACGCGACGTGCCTGGAACCAAACCGAGGCGAGTCGAGTTGAGCTGGTACTGTCAGTGGAAAAGCGGCATTAGATTGGGATTAGTGAGGAATGGTAAATGGACTGCATTTATACAGCAGTTTTCTAACCTGTAGCCGCTCAAAGGCGCTTTACAATATGGCCCAACATTCACCCATTCATGCACACATTCATTCACACACCGACGGCGGTGTCAGCCATGCAAGGCCACAGCCAGCTCGTCGGGAGAAGTTAGGGTGAGGGCGACTCGCTCAGGGGACACCTCGACACTCAGCTAGGAGGAGCCGGGGATCGAACTAGCAACCTTCAGGTTACCAGCCAAACCCGCTCTACCTCCTGAGCCACATGCCGCCCCCTGGAGTCGTCTGGAGGAGTCCTGGTCCCCGTAGCCACCAGACCCCCAAATCACCAGATTGGGATGAGAGAGGGGTCTGAATGGTTGAACTGGGGTTTTTCGGATATCTAATGGCCATAGTTTCCAGATGATGTCCGAGCCAAGACATGTAAAACCTAGATAGTAGACTGCAATAAAGTGATACCATTGTCTAATGACGGTCATAAAGTCAATAGAAGTTTATCATTGACCGTTCACAATTTTCACTTTGCAAGATCACAGGTTATGGGCGGCAACTTAATCCTAACTATTTCACCACCTCCCCCGTCTCACTACGGTGGCTATGGGGTTGTTGATGTTGCCGTTTTGTCTTCAGTGTTGTTGCACCATTTCCATGGTGCGAACTCTCCACCCAGGGCAGACCGGGGCATGTCCCTGGTCTCAGAGACGGGGGTTGATACCCGTCTCTGCCAGGTGGGCCCCACCCTGCCCTGCCCCGCCCTGCCTTCACCGAAGGCCCTCTGATGATGAGTGCTAGAGAACTCTATGTTCTGCGAACGACACTGATGGCTTCCTGGAGGACATGAACTGAAGCGTTCCCCGTGCACACTTCTTTACTCATTCTTCATTCATGTGCAATTTTAACAATACGAATATATATATATATATATATATATATAATTTTGTCGGACGATACCGTAGTTAAGGAAGCAGGCGTGTGTTGCGTAGGCGGCCGCCCCCTTCAAAGTGCAGTGAGATACCGTGCTATAGTAAGTCCCGCCTCGTCCAAGTTATCGTTTCTCCTCTCAATCGATCTTGCCTTGATCCTGTACAAGGCCTCTGGCTACAGGCTAAGCTTGCTCTCTCTGCAGGTTGTTTCTGGCGGCTGGCCGGAGGTCGGCTGGGGTCAGTTAGTCACTGTGCGAGAGCCGTTGAGTAGCACACCGAATGTTTGCTTTGCTAGTACATGCACACTCACGAACGCACACACACACCTGGGCCACTGATTCACCACACAAATCCCTGCCTTCAGGGCGTAGGTGATGTGGGGTAAGGGTGGACGGGGCAGGAAGGAGATGGAGACAGACTGAGAGGGAGGGAGGGAATGAGATAAGAAATGTTTAGGCTAAAGGTTGTATTTAATTGAACTTTGCATCTAAATAATTGTACGCCCGTTCAGCAAAGCAAGTGAGCATTCTTACATGCGAGGACGTCCCCGGAACATGGCGAAGGCAGCTTAGTCTTTCGATTTGTACGACTATTCATACAACTGTACAGTAAACCCCCACCCCCCCCAGGTTCACAGGTTCCTGTGAACCCACTACTAAGGTACTGACCCCGTTGCTCGATGCAGAGCGACATCCCAGCCAGTCAGTCCCATCCATCTCAGTGGATGCCACGGTCCGACCTCACAGCCTCCGGTTCTAGGGCCAGGCCCTTGTGGTTCGAACCTACGTGTCAAATACTTCCCCGGGCCTATCAGAAACCCAGGATGCACAATGGCTTCATTCACCCCGGGCCCTCTAGCCGGGCCCTATACACACATGTTATGTGCAGTTTATTTTTGGTCCAGCTTCGTGTTTATGTTGCGTTTCAGCGTGGGGGGTGGAATCCAGGGAGTCTTGTTCTGACCAACCAGAGCCAAGTCCTTGTATGATCTTGATGCTTGGCTCCACCCCGTTCTCCTGATCGCGTCTTGATCGATCCACTTGCTTCACCCCCCCGCTCACCTCCCCCAGGAGAAGATCTGCAAGCTGTACGAGAGGAAGATCCAGGAAGGCTTCGACACCAACAACCACATCCAGAAGAAGAAGGAGTTCAGGAACCCCAGGTACGGAACCCGTAACCGAACCACGCGCGCCCTGTGCGCTCAACGCGCCGGGAAACCAACCGGTTAAACACACGGCAGCGCCTTCACACACATACGCATTCTCTCCCCCCCACCTACATACTTTTACGATCAACATTGAAGCACGGCCGTTCATCTTCCTCCTCTTCCCCCCCCCCCTCCCAAGCACAGACCGACGGCAGATGTTGTCGGCTGTAAATAACCTGGATGACACCGTCAAGGCCTCCCTCGCTGACGACGTGTAACGCTCGCTCCCTTCTCCTCCTCAGTATCTACGAGAAGCTGATCCAGTTCTGTGGCATCGACGAGCTGGGGACCAACTACCCCAAGGACATGTTTGACCCGCACGGCTGGTCGGAAGACTCCTACTACGAGGCCCTCGGTGAGTTGACCCCCCCCCGCACTGACCTGAAAGTTGCTTTTGAACCCGAGAGAGAGAGAGAGAGACGTTAGAGAAGTCAAACAACCTCTGAACAACAACCCCTCCTTCCAACACACAGCTAAAGCCCAAAAGGTGGAGATGGACAAAATGGAGAAGGCCAGGAAGGAGCGAACAAAGGTGAGGACAGTCTGATGAACCCAGCAGCGCCCCCCACAGGAGTCAATGGCTCCCGCGCCTTCGTCAGGGGTGGCGGGGGGCTAGTCTCCACCAGCTGCCTCGGGTTCTCAGTTGTTGATGACACACACGCATAGAACCACCATTGCCAAATATCAGCCTGTGACGGCAGCACAAGGTGTGTGTGTGTGTGTGTGTGTGTGTGTGTGTGTGTGTGTGTGTGTGTGTGTGTGTGTGTGTGTGTGTGTGTGTGTGTGTGTGTGTGTGTGTGTGTGTGTGTGTGTGTGTGTGTGTTGGGCCCTCCAGGTACAATGCCCCCCGATGGCATTGGGAGTGAGTGTATCCTGTGGGGGGGGGGGGCAGTGCTATGGTAATGAAACACACTGCATGATGCCCACTGCGAGTTGTGTGTTTCAAACAATTGCACCCCCCCCCCCCCCTCCCCCACAGTGATACACTCAATGCCATCCCTGCATCATCATCATCCTCCTCCTCCCATGACCACATTCCTATTGGAGCGGTGCTCAGTAACGTGTGTGAACAGGTCACTTGGTGAAGGGGTCACCGAACAGCCAGGTGTGTCTCCAGCCTCCAGACTGCCGCTGACACGGTGGTGACGGTGAACGGAGCCCAGTGCTGTCCACATTGCATAGCTGTTTGGTGATCTTTGCACCGGTGACATGTTCACGCACGTTCGTTTACAAGAGCGTTCATCCAACGCTGGCTGGGTTACCAAGGAGAAGCGGTGGGAAGGGTTTTTCGTTTTGAATAAAACCCCGCACCCAACGGTGGTCTACAGACTGACATGAGTCCATGCACCCCATAGACTGTAAACAAAATGGAGAGATAGTGTCTCTTAACGTCACCCATTGGTTTAATGCACAACTGCTGTGGAGCTGTAGATTGACGCTACCTCGCAGTGAGTCTCATTTACATCCAACCCTCAGCGACAATGTCAAACGTGGCCTCTCAAAAAATACATTATATGGAGATCCGATTCCTAACTGATCCAAGACAAGCACTGTGTTCACTTTGTGCCAAGAGAGTGAAACCCATTTCTCCCCATTGACTTAGAATGGTGGCGGGTCTTTCTACAACCAAGCACCGCGAGCCCCCTATAGGCCAGTAGAGGAACTCCACGTGAGTCACCTCTCTCCCAGGGCTTCCCAGGGCTTGATGTGTCCTCAAACATTCACATAACATAAACTATGCGTGTGTCGTAGATGTTCACGGCTGCTGCTGCTGCTGCTTCCAATTGTCGAACCGTAAACCAGACGCACATGGCCGTGGCGCGTCTCGCCACACCTCTCAGCACTGACAGCTGTCCATAAATACTCTCTGTTGTTCCTTTTTGTTTTCCTGGCCTCTTTCCCAAGATTGAGTTTGTGACTGGCACCAAGAAGGGCAGCATCGCCGCCAACACGGCCGCCTTGGCCGCCGGCGCCACCAGCACCACGGCCACAGGTGAGACACCGCCCCCCCCCCCCCCCCCGCGCGCACAAACCCAGCATGAACTTTAGACGTTGTTTTGGAGTTGTGCCTTCATTCAGGGGCCCAACAAAGTGGACGGATCTGTAGCGATGGGATGGTAGTCAAGTGTGAGAACCTTGAGACTCAATCCACGAACCCAATACTGCGACTCCCCCACTGACTGTGTTTTAACGTGTCTCCTCCTCCTCCTCCTCCTCTCCCTCCTCCTCCTCCTCTCCCTCCTCCTCCTCCTCCTCCCTCTGTCTCCTCCTCCTCCCTCCTCCCTCTGTCTCCTCCCTCCTCCTCCCTCTGTCTCCTCCCTCCTCCCTCCTCCCTCTGTCTCCTCCCTCCTCCTCCCTCTGTCTCCTCCCTCCTCCTCCTCCTCCTCCTCCCTCTGTCTCCTCCTCCTAGCCGAGGCTCAGAAGAGGAAGAGCAAGTGGGACTCTGCGGTGCCGGTGACCGTGGCCCAGCCCCCGCTGCCCCCCACCAGCGGCCCCATCCCCGGCGTGGTCTCCGTGACGACCACCGCCAGCGGAACCAAGACCACCGTCATATCGGCGGTGGGCACCATCCTGAAGAAGGCCAAGCAGTGAGAATGTGGTGGTGGTGTTGGAGTCTGTGTGCGCGAATGAATGATTTGGTGGATGCTGGGTGTGTGTGTATGTGTGTGTTTTGTGTTGTCGTGTTTCAGTCTCAGACTTCCTGTCCCTCAATTTGGACGGTCCTGTTCCTGGTCAGAGCTGGACTACAGTCCTGTGTTCCTGACCCTGGTCAGAGCTGGACTACAGTCCTGTGTTCCTGACCCTGGTCAGAGCTGGACTACAGTCCTGTGTTCCTGACCCTGGTCAGAGCTGGACTACAGTCCTGTGTTCCTGACCCTGGTCAGAGCTGGACTACAGTCCTGTGTTCCTGACCCTGGTCAGAGCTGGACTACAGCCCCTGTGTTCCTGACCCTGGTCAGAGCTGGACTACAGCCCCTGTGTTCCTGACCCCGGTCAAGGCTGCACCAGTCCAGGCGGTTGGCTTCTGTTGAAGCTCTGCATGGACCCCTCTGTCTGCAGTCCCAACGGTTCTGTGTTCTCGTGTCTCCACGTTGGGCCCACGGGTCAGAGAGGAATGTTGGGCTAAACGTCTGGATCGTGGAGACGACCTCCTTTTTGGATTCCAAAGCCAAGGAGTTGACCTCTGATTTCTGCTCAGTGTTTTCACAGCTCTCTCCCCTCAACCTCTCTCCTACCTCTCCCCTCAACCTCTCTCCTACCTCTCCCCCCAACCTCTCTTCCACAACCTCTCTCCCCTTTCCTCCACGACAGCAGACATGTTGTTTTTGGCTTCTTGTCATGTTCTTTTTTTTTTTCCTTGTTGTTTTTCAACTGCCCTTTTTAGAATGCCAAAATGTGTTTGTTTTTTTAAACAGTTGTACATATGTATCAGTTTTTGAAAATTAAATTCAAACTTGTCTCTTTTCAAATGGGTTGTCTTTCTTTGTTTCTGGCTGACCTCATCTCAAATACGAATGCATTTCTGCTTTGCCAGTAAACATGAAACACATTGGCATCCAGTTAAATGCCAACGTTGTGTTTGTGTAAGTGGGCGGGTTTCACCGTGGAAATGAGAAGGGTTTGCTGGAAGCAAACTTGAGTGAAGGCATGCGCCTGAATCATCTTCACAGAAAAATATCTACACACACACAAACAATTTGCGCTACAGCTGGGGATGTGATTGATATCTCTCCCCTCACGTCAGACCTAAATGGTTGGCTAGATCCCTATCTTAAGATAATACTTAGGATTTCCACATGCAACAGGAGTACGTGTTCTAAAGAGTTAGGGATTTTCTTATTAATATAATTATTTCCCTATTTATGGCAACATGCAATTGTTCACCAGACCATGAAGAATTTAAAGTTTTGTAGACCGGTGTGTCACAAAAACTGCGTTATGTTCCATAACCACTATCAATATTATTCGGATTAAAGGGATATTTCAGCTATAATGGCCTCCCTTGGCCCATTGCTCGCTGGTGTTATGCACACATCCTCTGTAAACGCAGTCTAATTCCGAGCAGGCTGTAAGCTGTGGTATGTAATGAGACAACAGTATGACATACAGCAGGAGAGACGCGAACCTGCACCTGTTCCACCTTCACACGCAGACATGCCCAACCTAGCCCCCGATTGGCTATGCAGACTACAATACAGTGGTATGGATATCAAAAAGTGCTGGTTAGGCCGCATGTTTTATTTTTTGTACATTTTGGTAACTAATATAAACGTCCTCTGTAATACCATTTTGGTCGTATTGTTCTGCGCACATTGACGTCTTAAGAGTGTACATAAACATAGTAGGCCTGCTCAGAAGGAGATTGATCGGATGGCGTTAAAAGAGTGTCCATTGTGCGCTGAAAGAGCGCAGTGATCCTAGAGCGCTTTTCTCATGTTAATGCGGACAGTTTGGCACGCAGGGAACCATGACGTCCAGGGGAGAGCAGGAAATAGACTCTCTTTCTGACCTGTTTTACTGAAGCCTTGACTTTGAACGTTTACGCATCAAACGTTACCTAGGCCGTCTTTAGCCGTTATCTGAGGACTAATGGTTTCATTGGAGTTTTTGGGCTGAGATCCATCTGTGCAGACTGAGCCACTCGAACTACTGAAGCGCGTCTGGTGCGATGTAAGTAGTCTGCTTTTGTTACGGAGGACTTCAAGTTGCATGTTCTTTTTGTTACTGTAATAAAAACAATATAACTTAATTAAATGATGCACAATGTAATTTAATGTTCAATTTGACAATAAACCTACATTATAACTTCTTAGTCCTATATCTTTCTCAGACCTGCTGTTGACACGTTCATAGAATACTGTGATAATGTATTTAACATGTATATAAACTATTTAAACATATTTGAACTTCACACGACATAATTCTGTACAAACTAGGAACATAATGCTCATTGCCCATGGGCGTATGTTTTGTGTTCAGTGTTTGGTCGTAGGGGCAGGCTTTGCCCCTAAGGAATGTCTGAAATGTCCCGGGCAATATCTCCTATTGATATTGATATTGATGATATACGACGCCCTTGCCATTGCCCCGCCCGTGTGTGAGTGACAGCTCTAAGATGACTGAACCTTCCCTTGGTTTCATCTAGCGAGGGAGGAGAGTGTGGAAAAGGCTGTTGTTATTGTATTGTTTTAATCTTCCTGGAGAAACTGCCTTGCAGACGAAATATGTGGTTAATGAGTGCAAGGTTCGCGTATGCGTAGCCTATTGCCTATTGACTTGCAAGTATGATATTCATCATCATTAGCTAGGCCTAACTTACATCTATAGGCTAATTAACGAACTCCCAGCTTCCAGGACCGTTTAATACCGTCATAATGCCTTTTATAGCCACTGATTGCACAACGTCAAGGTGTTGAAGCGCCTTATTGAAATTAACAATACATGGGGAGCACAGGTCAGAGGTCAAACCATTGTACGCAAGGCAGAGCGCATTTCTTAGGTTTATTAAGCTACACTGTAACCCTCACTATTAACACACAGACATATACACACACACACACACACGCACGCACACGCACGCACACACACACACGCACGCACACACACACACACACACACACACACACACACTCTGGAACCAGGCCATGCCAGGTTGGCAGGTTTCAAGGAATGCATTCTCTAGCCTTCTCCCTGAAAAACACCATCTCCTCCACCACCACCACCGTACCCACCTCCACCACCTCCCCAAGCACTGCCCAACACCACCTCCTCCGTCACTAGGACGACGCACGACTACCGTCAACTTCTCCACCAGCACCACCTTCACCACCACCAGCACCACCTTCACCTCCACTACCACCTGATAATAATGATAATCTCAAAGGGAGGATAATCAGAGAAAGGCTCTTACATGTGCTCTGTTAAACCCGGCAATAATGGGTGCATGGGTCACATTTTTGACCAGGGAAACAATTCCCCCCATGAGTGTGTCTGGTACACTTGTGTAATAGAGAGAGAGGGAGGGAGAGAGAGAGAGAGAGAGAGAGAGAGAGAGAGAGAGAGAGAGAGAGAGAGAGAGAGAGAGAGAGAGAGAGAGAGAGAGAGGGAGAGAGAGAGAGACACACAGAGAAAGAGAGAGGGAGAGAGAGAGAGAGACACAGAGAAAGAGAGCGATAGACAGGGAGACATAGAGGGAGAGAGATATAGACAAAGAAAGAGAGAGAGGGAGAGATAGACAGAGACAGAGAGGGAGACAGAGAGGGAGACAAAGAGGGCGAGAGAGAGAGACAAAGAAAGAGAGGGAGAGATAGACAGACAGAGGGAGACAAAGAGGGAGAGAGAGAGAGAAAGAAAGAAAGAGAGAGACAGAGACAGAGAGGGAGACAAAGAGAGAGAGAGAGAGAGAGACAAAGAAAGAGAGCGAGCGGCGGTACAGAGCGGTGTTGTGTCCCCTGCGGGCGTGTGTTCTGCACGGTGA
>NC_140291.1:1634246-1644499 GCF_964030765.1 Micromesistius poutassou | reverse complement strand
TTTGAAGGAGCCTTCGAAACGGGACAGCACATGACGCGCCGCTGTGACGTAAGCGGTCTTCAAATGCGTCCTTCGAAGGATGCATGCCCCCCGAAATTGAGACGCAGCCATAAACTACAATACTGGACATAATAATTAGAATAAAATAAAAAAATATAGACAACTGTGTCGCTGCAGATGAAATCAGCCTAGCTCACACCACACGGCTGAGCGTTGTGTCCCCTGTGTGTGTGTGTGTTGTCTGTGTTCCCCCTGCAGGCAGGACCGTGCCATCGTGGACACCGTCCTGGCGGCCCCCCGCTCCAGCTACCCGGACATCGTCAAACTGACGGAGAAAAACGTCCAGTCCGGACGATTCAATGATCTCCGCGTGATACCAGGGTACTACACTGTGGCTACAGACAGAGGTCAGTCTGTGTGTGTGTGTGTGTGTGTGTGTGTCCGTGTGTGTGTGTGTGTCTGTGCGTGCGTGCGCATGCGTGTGCGTGTTCACACATGAATGTGTGAAATTGACCTTCACTTGTCGACCCGTGTGTGCGTGCGTGCGTGTGTGTGTGTGTGTGCGTGTGCGTCTGTGTCTGTGTGGCCTTCACTTGTCGACCCATGTGTGTGTGCGTGCGTGTGTGTGTGCGTGTGCGTGTCCGTGCGTGTGCACATGCATGTAAGCGAACTTCACCTCCAAGTGTTCCCCCCCCCCCCCCCCCCCCCCTGCAGAGGCATCGGGGGCGGTGGAGTTCCAGGAGGAGGTGGAGACGGTGGACGTGCGCGTGCCGCTCTTCACCAAGGACGAAGACGACGACAAGAAGCAGCTGAAGGTGGAGGCGGTGGACGTGCCGCTGGGCATCGCCCAGATCAAGAAGCGTTTCGTCCACATCACCATCATCAAGGAGCACGGTGAGAGAGGGGGGGGGGGGGGCGGTGAGATGGGGGGGCGGTGACGCTTAGGACTCTGATACTGAGAATGTTGAGGTTAGAATGTTGATACTTAGAATGTTGAGGTTAGAATGTTGATACTTAGAATGTTGAGGTTAGAATGTTGAGGTTAGAATGTTGAGGTCAGAATGTTGAGGTTAGAACTTTGATACTTAGAATGTTGAGGTTAGAATGTTGAGGTTAGAATGTTGATACTTAGAATGTTGAGGTTACAATGTTGAGGTTAGAATGTTGAGGTTACAATGTTGAGGTTAGAATGTTGATACTTAGAGTATTGACGTTAGAATATTGATACTTAGAATGTTGAGGTTAGAATGTTGAGGTTAGAATGTTGGCATTAGAATGTTGAGGTTAGAATGTTGAGGTTAGAATGTTAAGGTTAGAATGTTGAGGTTAGAATGTTGATACTTAGAATGTTGAGGTTAGAATGTTGATACTTAGAATGTTGAGGTTAGAACTTTGATACTTAGAATGTTGAGGTTAGAATGTTGAGGTTAGAATGTTGAGGTTAGAATGTTGATACTTCGAATGTTGAGGTTAGAATGTTGAGGTTAGAATGTTAAGGTTAGAATGTTGAGGTTAGAATGTTGATACTTAGAATGTTGAGGTTAGCATGTTGATACTGAGAGTGTTGAGGTTAGAATATTGATACTAAGAAAATGTTGACACATTGAGATGTGATGTTTGACGTTAGAACGTTTCTGTTGGAACGTTGATGTTTAAAACGCCATCATCACAACGTGATCGTTACAACATATACTTGTGTGTCCTTCTCCTCCTCGTCCGCCGCCAGCCAAGAGCGTCTTCACGTTCCTCCAGCCGTCCTACTCCTGCAGCAGGCAAGAGGGCGTGGCCAAGATCCCCATCAGGAGGAACATCAGCGAGGACGGCCGCACGCAGGTCACCTACCGCACCCGGGACCTCACGGCCAAGGACAAACATGTGAGAGGGAGAAACACACACATACACACACACACACACACACACACACACACACACACGCGCACCCCGTGCACAAAGGTTCTGCGTTCGAAAGTCCACATTGGAACCGTCGGGGGACAACGCAGTCACCTTGGATAGAAGCGTCTGCTAAATGACTAAATAGTCGAGTGAAATAAAAGAGATTTGCTTTGACATTGAGGGCATTTAACCGCCTTTGACGCTTTTATCCAAAGAGACTTACAATAAGTACAACCGTCAGAAGAAAGAGAAACAACAATATATCGCTGTCAGGACAGTAAGGATGTTCATAGAGCCGAGTGCCAAGCACTAACCATCACTAGGTTAACCCATTAACCCCGTATACAACAAAGATAGCTCGGGTAAGATGCTACACAATGCTACGTACTATCTTTAAACGCAAGGACGTACAACATACTAATGAGTGCGTGAGAGGGCTGAACGAGGTGACGAATGTAACCTAGTACGACCTGACCCCCCCCCCACCGTGGTTCCTCTCTGTGTCGGCCTCCAGGACTATCTGTCCCTAGAGGGGGACCTGAGCTACGCGCCCGGGGAGACGGAGAAGGTGGTCCCGGTCCAGCTGCTGGAGCTGGGCGAGCTCAGCAGCCTGCTGGACGAGAAGCAGGTCAAGCAGTTCGTCGTGGAGCTCAGCAACCCGCGGCAGGGGGCCAAGCTGGGGGTCTACCCCAGCACCACCGTCACCATCCTGGACGAACCCGGTGAGCTTCTCCCGGTGACGTTCGGAGGTTCTTCACGGCCGCAGTGTGCTGCGACGTAGGGCGACAGTAGCTCAGCGGGTTGACCGGTAAATAACCGGAAGGGTGATGGTTCGACGGCCGGCTCCCCCTAGCGTCGAGCGTCGAGCGTCGGGGTGTCTCTGAGTCGAGGCACCTCGTCCCTCGTCGCTCCTGACGAGCTGGTGGTCGCCTGGCGTGGGGTTGACGCCGCCGTCGGTGCGTGAACGGTTGTGAGTCGCTTTGGATGAAAGCGTTTGTAAAATGTAAAAATGTAAACGCTGCTCAGGGTTCGGATGTCCCTGGTGCACCACGGACCCCGAGAGACAAACAAAGTCGACTACATCTTACAGATAACACCGCTGGTGTACACAACATACAGTATTGAGCCCTGGTGGCAAAGCATTGGTTATATTTACCTGTACCTGGTAAATATGTACCTGCAAGGCTGCTTGCTGTTTCCCTTTTTGATGATTTTTCTTTGCTTGTGGTGTAATGTCTACTTTATTGTAAAAAAAATCGGTGAGATCAACGCAAATCACCCAGACAAACTCATACACACAACTGCAGAGTGAGGCCAGGTGAAATGCATCGGTCAGGCCAATGTGAAGCCAATCTGAAGCCAATAATAGAACGTTTTCATATTTCTCACACAAAAGCAGCATAGACGCGCCATAGCTCTCACCCCACCCCCCCTTAACTCGTATTCCCCCCCCCACCGCAGATCCCAGCGTGGTGATGTTCAAAAAGGTGAACCAGGTCTTCACCGTGACGGAGCCCACCTACAGCATCCCCGTGGTCCGCACCCGCAACCTGGACGCCCCCGCCACCGCCAAGTGGCGCACCAAGAACAAGCTCTTCGACCAGTCGGGGATCCTCAAGTTCGGCCCCGGGCAGACAGAGAAGACCATCCGCATCGAGAAGGGCTCCCTGCCGCCGGGCCCCGCCCAGCGGGAGCCCTTCATGCTGGAGCTGTTTGACCCCAGCCCCAACGCCGTCATCGGGGAGAGGAAGACCACCATGGTGCACATCGGGGACGGAGGTACGTACGTCCGTCCGTACCCCCCGCCGAAAAAAAACCTGCCGCAAACCGCATCCTCCATGGACCAACGTTAAAGGTCCCGTGACATGCCAACGGGTGGGTGTGTCCAACCTAGATTGTGTGTGACGGAGAGATGAGCACCGTTTGCTACGGTCCACTGGGGGCAGGCCGGTAGACTGATCCTATCACAGCACACGTCTAGGTGGACACGCCCACCTGTGATGTCATAACAGGCAGATTTCCAAAACGGCTCGTAACGGCGAATCACACTCACACCCGGTGGCGTGTCATGGCACGTTTAAGCTAAACACACTCTCGAGTGCAAGTCTCAAAACACGCGTGTTCATGTTTCATATGATCTGGAGATCTGGAGGGTCTTGCTTCCATCCAATACAAAAGAATGTTGTATTGCTGTATGAAACCAAGGATGGTCTAGAATATGAACAAACGACGGCACTTACAGTTTGCAATTTGCTCCCCTTCTCCCCTTTTTAAAGAAAAAAATGATTATAAATATATTATGCTCTTATTGAAATAACACATTTCCAGAACCTAATGCGCTGGAGCAATAAGTAGTGAAGGCAACAAGAAACCGAATAACACACACACACACACACACACACACACACACACACACACACACACACACACACACACACACACACACACACACACACACACAACAATAATAACGATCATAGGTCTTCACAGACAATCTAAAAGGTGTGTTTTGAGTGGGGCTTCATTACGTTCTCTGTGTGTTTCCCTCTCCCTCCCTCCAGCGCCCAGGTCTCCAGACGTCGTCACCATAGGAGCTCTGAACCAGAAGTCCAGCAGTCCGGGGGGCCGCCTCATGGCCCCCCTGAACCCCAGGGCCAAGTCCACCGGCCCCAAGAAGATCCAGTTGTCCTGGGACCCCCCGCCGGGGAACCCCATGGGCTACAAGGTGCGTGCTGACGGTCCCGCCCTAGAGCGACGATGCAACGGAATGATGAACGTTCAAATCCTTTGAATATTTGAACGTTGAAAAGGTGTTCTGTCTAACCCTAACCCGATTGTTATGAATATAGATTATTAATGTCAATCTTGAAAACACACAAAAAGATTGACAGTAAGTGAAGGAAAGTGAAGTAAGTGAAAGTGATCGGGAAGGAAGGAATGGTATCGGAACGTCTCCTAATGTGACCCAACGCTGATCCTCTCTGTACCCCAGGTGAAGGCTACAGTGGTAGTTTGTTGCGTTAACGTCTCCTGGGTGTGACCCAACGCCGATCAGCTATCAGACTTTACAACACCTCAACCCCCCCCCCCCCCCCACTCCAAACACCCCCAAAGCCCCAATACCTCCTTTCTCTCGACCTGATTAAGGACTAAACAACCCCACACCTCAGGACTGTTGTTTAAACCTTGTTATTTATTTCCATTTTTTCATTACCTCAGGAACCTCTGCACATCGGCACATTTATACTTATAGTCATATTTATGTTTTAATGCACAAGTCACCTATAAACGGACAGTTACATGTATATAGTATGTTTATCTTATTCTAATAGTTTTTTTAATTATATTTTATTTCAAATTGGTCAATTTATTTGTATATATTCTCTTGTTTCGCATTCTCTTTTCCCACTGCACTGCTGGTCACTGCTGGTGAATTTCTCCTAAGGGGGATTAATAAAGGACTCTCTTATCTTATCTTATCCCCTCTGTACCCCAGGTGAAGTACTGGATCTACGGGGACCCGGAGACCAAGGCCGAGACGCTGGACGTGACCACGCCCCAGGCGGAGCTGCGGGGCCTGTACCCCTGCTGTGACTACGAGATGCGCGTGTCGGCCTACAACGTGATGGGAGAGGGCACCAGCACCGAGGTCATCCCCTGCAAAACGCTGGAGGACCGTACGTGGCTGAGTACACCCTCTGGTTACATCTTCGTCACCTTTCTTATCGCCAGTCATAACCTGGCGGGAGGGGGGGGGGGGGGGGGGGTTCTACCTGCGTTTACACTAAAAGGTTGTCGTGTTTTAAACAGTCCGACCTGCACCATGTGCGTTTTCACCATTCACCACGTTGAGTGGTTTGAGTCTGAGCTACATTTATAGCCGTACGCAAAATTCAGAATCAAACTATTTATGGAGAAAACCTTCCCTGGATGGATGGACTTAACGTTCAAGTTAATTAAATAGCTGCGTTTGAAAAGTTATGTTGTGAATTTATTGAATGCTTATTTATTCATTCTGTATACTGAAAATGAGTCTCTTAAATCATCTCTTCTCTCTCTCTCTCTCTCTCTCTCTCTCTCTCTCTCTCTCTCTCTCTCTCTCTCCCTCCCTCTCTCCCCCCTCTCAGTACCGGGAGAGCCTGGCCGTCTTGCCTTCAACGTCATCAGTCCGACCGTCACTCAGGTCAGCTGGGCGGAGCCGGCGGAGACCAACGGTGACATCACAGCCTACGACGTCGTGTACACGCCCATCGACGACGACCGGAGTGAGTCTCCAGTCGGCGCTTAATAGCGGCGCAGTAAACCCCTGTGTGTGGCTGTTTCTGAAATGCTATACTGCATACTACATACTGCATACTGACGCAGTATATACTGTGCACTACATACTACTCCCCGCCCTAGTATGCAGTATGCAAGTATGACAAGTATCATGCAGTGTACTGCACGGGCACATGACCAAAAAATTTGGTTATTAATATAAAATGATTAAATATCGGTTGAGCCATTTGTTCTGTTAACAATGAAAAACACACGATTACAAAAACATACGAAAGTTTATCACATCAAAATAAACAACTAATACTTACATTTGTATTCGCCGCTCGCATTGTCCGCCATTATTTTAAATGTTCAGCGGTGCCGCGTTGCATTATGGGATACAGTATCCGACATAGTGAGCTCTGGATGTATACTAGAATTTTTTGCCCGATTAGTACATCATCCGGGTAACTGTCGCATACTGCAAAAAATTTTTTTTTTCGCGTACTGCATACTACTTACTACTTTTACGTCACAATCAGTATACGAGCAGTATGTAGTATGCCATTTCAGAAACGGCCTGTGTGTGTGTGTGTGTATTAGGAAGGTGATAGTGTGCACTGTTTCAGGGAGGGTATTCACACTATACAAGATAAGGGCTATCGATAAGAATACGCAACGAAGGAGGAGAGACGGGTTGAAACTTGTATTCCAGGATTGATTCAGGTTGTACAGGTTGAAAGTACACTGGTTGAAGGTATGAATTGAGTTTTTCTCGGCAATGACTCGTATAACACTTTTGAACACTTGGAATCGTGCTGGATTAGTACAAGCGGCTGAATAACAAGGAGATGTCAGGTAACTAACCTAAACTTATTTGTCAGAGCGCACGGAAACTGTACGTCTGCTCATCGCTTCAGTCCCGGGGGAAAGAGGAATTCTGCGTTTTTTGCACATAATGCACCGCGACACGCGACTTATCGGGGGAAGTGACCTTACTGGGCGGGGCCTTTTCTACAGTGTGTGTGTGTGTGTGTGTGTGTGTGTGTGTGTCTGGTGTCTTGTCTCATTGCTAGTTGTGTGTAATAGAGAACATAAATGGCAAAGGTACAAACACACCTGTGGGAGTCACTGGGTGGAACTTGATGTTACACACAACCTAGTGGACACTGGGTTGACCTTCAAGTGGTAATCTGGAAAATTGTCTGTCTGGTGCTCTTTGGCGACACCTCTGGTGAAAAGTAACATTCATTATGTTCAACAATATATTTTTTATTTTTTTGAGACAATACAAGGAACCACAAAGTGACACACAAGACATAAACAGACAGTCATATAAAAGTAACTATAGTATAAGTGATTATACTGCGAATGCAGTATTATTAATGTATTATGAAGGGCTTTCCTCAGTGGCCAATAGGCTGCAGAACCACAGTGTTGCCTCATCTGGCGATGGATTTAGAGTTAACAGTTCATTTACAGGAAAGTCTTGGACGTGTCCACTTTAAGAAAATTACGACGTTTTTAACTTTTCATCAATTAAAGTTGATTGATGTTTTGAGGGTCTCTCAAATTACAATTTCATCCAAGCATCTCAATATGTTTCTCTTGCTTGGTTGTTACACCAAGAATTACTCTCGGTTATTAATTATTCTTCTAAACCTTTGGTGTATTCATTTCCCTCTCTCCCTCTCTCTCTCCCTCTCCCTCTCTCTCTCCCTCTCCCTCTCCCTCCCTCTCCCTCTCCTCCCTCTCTCCCTCTCTCTCTCCCTCCCTCTCTCTCTCTCCTCCCCTCTCCCTCTCTCTCTCCCTCTCTCTCTCCCTCTCCCTCCCTCTCTCTCCCTCTCTCTCTCCCTCTCTCTCTCCCCCTCTCTCCCTCTCCCTCTCCTCCCTCTCTCTCCCTCTCTCTCTCTCTCCCTCTCTCTCTCCCTCTCCCTCTCCTCCCTCTCCCTCCCTCTCCCTCTCTCTCTCCCTCTCTCTCTCTCCCTCCCTCCCTCTCTCTCTCTCCCTCTCCCTCTCTCCCTCTCCTCCCTCTCTCCCTCTCCCTCTCCCTCTCTCCCTCCCTCTCCCTCTCCCTCTCCTCCCTCTCTCCCTCCCTCTCCCCCTCTCTCCCTCCCTCTCCCTCTCTCTCCCTCCCTCTCCCTCCCTCTCTCCCTCTCCCTCCCTCCCTCCCTCTCCCCCTCTCTCCCCCTCTCTCCCTCCCTCCCTTAGAACCCGTGGGCCCCGCTAAGACGGTGAAGATCGACAACTCCAGGAAGCGCATGCTGCTGATAGAGAACCTGCAGCGGGCCCAGACCTACCAGTACAAGGTCCGCGCCAAGAACAGCATCGGCTGGGGCCCCTATCGCGACGCCACCATCAACCTGGCCTCCCAGCCCGCCCGGCCCCTCTCCAGTAAGCCCCGTCCGTCCTCACACTGGTTCCTGGTCACCATAGTTACCACACTGGTTCCTGGTCACCATAGTCCTCACACTGGTTCCTGGTCACCATAGTCCCCACACCGGTTCCTGGTCACCATAGTTACCCCACACTGGTCCTGGTCACCATAGTAACCCCACTGGTCCTGGTCACCATAGTTACCACACTGGTTCCTGGTCACCATAGTTACCACACTGGTTCCTGGTCACCATAGTCCTCACACTGGTTCCTGGTCACCATAGTTACCCCACACTGGTTCCTGGTCTCCATAGTTACCACACTACCACACTGGTCCTGGTCACCATAGTTACCACACTGGTCCTGGTCACCATAGTTACCAATAATGTTGTAATGTTATGTATAGTTAGGGACCGAGCCAAACATGGCAAGGACCCTATTGAAACCCTCGTGTTTCTTCTTCTTATTATTTTTAGCCACTTCGACTGCATTTTCCCCCCCCTGAACATATACGAAAACTCATTTTTATTTGGCACATTTGTGGGGACTGGTGAAAAATTTGATATTCTAGCCCTCAAATTCACATTCGCCCCTAGGTGGCGCTATGGCAACTGTTCAAAAGTGCAAACTTTGCACAAGCAGCACGCGTCACCGGTTTGACCTACACTCATGAAACTTTGCACACATATGCATATCCTCATGATGAACAAAAAAGTCTCTTGAACTGAACACTTCCGGTAGCCATATTTTCCGCCATTTTGAATTTAGTTAAAAACAGTAAATTCCCCAAGGATCCTAGGTTTTTCGACTTTGACAAAAATCCTTTGGCACATATCATCTATGGCCCATTATCTTCAATCTGACTTAAGGATTAGTCTGTACAATAAAGTTTAGAGCACCAATGAGTTCTAAAAGTGGTGTGGTTGAAACCTCGAAAATAGTTAATTGCTCATATCAACGTCAAGTTGGACGCCTATGATGTTGGCCCCAATACAAAAGTTGTTCAGAATCAAATTATGAACAAGATAAAGTCAACATATTTTCAAATGGGGCGTGGCATCGAAATGGGCGTGGCCTGACACTAAAATCGCCACAGTTCATAGACGCAATGTTTGATTTGAGCGGAACCCACTCAGTGGCCGTTAGGTACCAAAGTTCTAACTGCTCAATTAAA
Source organism: Micromesistius poutassou (assembly GCF_964030765.1). NCBI lineage: Eukaryota > Metazoa > Chordata > Actinopteri > Gadiformes > Gadidae > Micromesistius > Micromesistius poutassou. The sequence continues at coordinate 1,634,799 of NC_140291.1, read as the reverse complement.
ATTAAGTCGATTGAAAAAACAACATGGCCGCCACAGGCTCTGGTGTCAGGGTAAATCCCTGTGCAGAGACCGTAATAGTTATGAATATGAAATTCACAGGACACGTGTAGACTGGTGCCGATAGCTCACATACCAAAATTCGTGTTTCTATTTTTTGTAGCGCCCCCTACAGGAACTTTAAAAAGCAGCCCCTGCGCCACGTTTCACCAATATGTATGAAAATCGGTAGGCACGTATAAGGTCCCATGACCTACAGAAAAGCCTCTTGGACCCATGCTCCAAACCCCACCGGAAGTCGGAAATTTTAATTTTTTCATTTTCACTCTCGGCGGCCATTTTGAAATTTTTGTAACTTTTTTGCCTTGTATTTGAATGAACTCCTCCTAGGGAATTTATCGGATCTCCTTCAAAATTGGTCAGTACAGTCATGACATGGAGCTCAACCAACGCCGTGCTATTTGTGACTGTACGTTGAAGGGCGTGTCCGTGGCGTGCCGTCAAAGTTGGCCATTTTGGATTCCGTGGTCTTATTTTCACTTTTTTCCCCTTGTAT
>NC_140291.1:1619246-1629246 GCF_964030765.1 Micromesistius poutassou | reverse complement strand
TGAATGTGTGCATGAACGGGTGAATGTCAGTCAACACTGTAGAGCGCTTTGGATAAAAGTGCTTTGAGACAATGATATATACCACTGTCGGTACAGTAAGGATGCTCATAGAGGTGCCAAGCACTAACAAATCGCTGGGTTAACCCATTCCCCGTATACAACAAAGACAGCTAGGATGAGATGCTACACAATGCTAAGTTGTGTTTGTGCCAGGTGCCAGGAAGTACAACATACAATACCTGTGTAAAGAGGGGTGTTGGGAGAATCTGTGCAGATTCAGGGAAAGCGTTCTGCTTGAGAAACCTCTTCACTGTACATTCATGTATCACTGTTCCATTCCTCTATATCTATATCTCCCTTCAACCATGTTTTCATCTTATGGAACGTGACGTCCGGAACCGTGGACGTGGGGTATCTCCTCGGAGCGACTCGGTGACCATGTGTCTGTCCCCCCCTCCCCCCCGCTCCCCCTCTCCCTCCCCCCCCTCCCTGCTCGTAGGGAACTCCCGTCAACAACAGGACCTGATGCTGATGGGGGGGGGGTCTGGGGGGGGGTCTGGGGGGGGGTCTGGGGGGAGGTCTGGGCGTTCCGGGGGCCGCCGGGGGGAGCTCCACCCGGCAGGTGGTCATGATGAGGAAGCACTCGGAGAGCCGCGGCTACGGCGACGAGAACGTCCGGGACTCCATCGTCATCGGGGACATCGGCGGGCGCTTCCCGGACCTCGGTACGTCGCCGCGCTCCAAAGTTGAACTCCAAAAAAGCTGGCCTCTTCTTCTTCTTATCGGGGGATGCTTTGTTCAGTCGAGAGGGGGAGGGCTTTTATTTTGAAGCGTTGTTGTTGTAAACGGCCCCGAGTGCATGTTGAGGCCGAGGGCTTGGTTTTTTGAGAACGCCGGTTTTTGCCGCACAGCGAGCTGGTGCCCCTGCACTTACTGCAAAGAGCTGTGCTGACTTTAGCTTCTGCTTCTTCTCCTTGTCTTCCCTTTCCCTCTCCTCCCTTCGTCTCCTCCTGCCTCATCACTTTCACCGTATGTCCATCTTCTTTCCATCTTCCCCCTCTGGCTCTATCTCTCTCTCTCTCGGTTCTCTCTCTCTATCTCTGGTTCTCTCTCTCTATCTCTCTATCTCTGGTTCCCTCTCTCTCTCTGGTTCTCTCTCTCTATCTCTGGTTCTCTCTCTCTCTGGTTCTCTCTCTCTCCCTTTGTCTCTCTCTCTCTCTCTCTCTCTCTCTCTGGTTCTCTCTCTCTCTCTCTGGTTCTCTCTCTCTCCCTTTGTCTCTCTCTCTCTCTCTCTCTCTCTCTCTGGTTCTCTCTCTCTCCCTTTGTCTCTCTCTCTCTCTCTCTCTCTCTCTCTCTCTCTCTCTCTCTCTCTCTCCCTCTCTCTCTCTCTCCCTCTCTCTCTCTCTCTCTCTCTCCATCCCTGTGCTCCCCTCTGCTCTCTCTCTCCCCCCTCTGTCGGCTCGTTGCGTTGCTCTCAGGGGGCTTTGGCTTGGCCGGGACAGAGAGCAGCTTTCAGAGCCAGTACGGCAGCAGCAGCAGCAGCAGCACCTACGGCTTCTCTCACACCGCCCAGGCCTCGCGGGCCAGGACCGAGTCCTCCGAGGTCTACGACGCCCTGCATAACCTCGACCGGGTGCTCCAGGGTGAGTAGCCCGGGACCCCCACCCCCCACTCCCCGACCCCCCCCCAGCTTCACGAACACACCGCTGACGTAGCCAAACCCGCTACAGAAACACAGGTGGTGCAGGCGAGCCCCGGGGGCGAGCGAACCCATCTGTCTCTCTGGCAACTTGTGTGTTGATCTGCCATACCTCTCTCTCTCTCTCTCTCTCTCTCCCCCCCTTCCTCTCTCCCACTCTCTCTCTCCCTCTCTCATTCCGTGCCACCCTCTCCTCCACCTGACCCCCCCTCCTCTCCTCTCCTCTCCTCTCCCCTCCTCTCCTCCCCCTCCCCAGCAGACAGCAGCAGAGTGCACCCCGGGGTGCCGGACACCCCCACCAGGCTGGTGTTCTCCGCCCTGGGCCCCACGGCCCTCCGTGTCAGCTGGCAGGAGCCCCACTGTGACCGCGACATCCTGGGGTACTGTGTGGTCTACCAGCAGCTCAACGGAGGTGAGGACGGGTGGAGGGACGGAGGGTTGAATCGATGAGCCCCCACGGTAGTTTGGTTGGTTGGGTGATCCATAGATATATATAGAACACTAGGCCCCCGTCCCAATACCTCCCCTAACCCTAGATTTTTGTCCTAACCCTAGATTTTGTGCGTTCTCGTGTAGGGGTAGGGTGTCCCATTACTGTAGGGAGCTGTGGAAGGTTTGGAAGGTTTACTGTTGAGGGCACTCCAAACCAAGTGGAGGTTTTAAGGGGGGAGAAATGGGACAGGGCCTAGACGTCTCACGGCGGAGTCTAGAACGTCCGCACTGGCGGCCATCTTGCCACAGTCAGCTGGCTCACCCATAACGTTGTGTTGGTAGTGGTACATTACGTACTTTTTAAATAACCATAACTTGCTCAATTTTCTACTACTACCACTATTTGTAAAGGGAAATCTTGTACCTATTTTAGATTATTCAATAATTAAACCTCCTCCTCCTCCTCCTCCTTCTCCACCCCCCTCCTCCTCCTCCACCACCACCACCTCCTCCTCCACCCCCTCCTCCTCTTCTTCCTCCACCCCCCCCCGGCTGCAGGGGAGGTGAAGCGCATCAACGTCAGCTGTCCCGGGGACAACTCGGTGGTGGTGCAGGACCTGCTGCCCAACCACTCGTACCTGTTCAAGGTGAAGGCCCAGAGCCAGGAGGGCTGGGGCCCCGAGAGAGAGGGGGTCATCACCATCGAGTCCGCCGTGGACCCCCAGAGTCCCCTCAGCCCCATGCCAGGTACCGTCTCACCCGGCCCCCCGCCCCCCCCCCCCATCCCCCCCACCGAGACCGCCCGGGGGGGCCCCCGAGGTTGTGATTCGTCCAGGATTCCGGTCGGGTATCGGCTGGCCAGCATGGGCGTGGCCTTGCGTCGTTCAAAAAAACTCCAAGCCAATCAGATTAAACCACAAAGTTAGCCTCTTGCTCTTCTCGCCGAATCGGAATGAATGTAGAGCAATTACATCTGTCCCTCTGATAAAAGCCTTCCATGCAAAGTCTTCCTTTAACCTTTTTATTTGGTATATCTCTCTTTAACTCCCTCCCCCTAGCGCGGATCGGGCCCTATCGTTATGTCATTTTTCGGAAAAGGCTTCCAGCGTCTCGTAGGGCGGACTGGTCCACAGAAAGAAGCAGAACGTGACTGAGAGGTCAGGCTGGTGTCACGAGGCTGGGCTACAGCAAGGGGATGTTTTACGTCTTTATTTAGTATCGCTGGATGGCGAGATCGATCGCGCTCGTTGTTAGTTTAGGACCGTTTGTTTACGTCTCCTGGGGGCGTGGGAAGTGAATCTGTGCACTCAGATTTCCTGTTTTAACGGCTTTCCAATTCTGTCTCCATCGCCACAACAGCTTTAATATTTAATGGCAGGTTTTAGATCGATGGGCCAAGTTCAAGTCAGGACAGCAATCCAATACTTGGCTGTGGAAAAAGTCGTGATACAGAAGGAGGGAATGGCATCCGTTGTTATTGTTTATTGTTATTCATTTCTTACATACTGACGCTCTTTTGATGACATTTAAACCCATGGGCATACTAAAATTGCAAAGTTTCACCGTATTAATAGCTTCAAATATATTCTTCCAAGGCCCGCCTTCATTATCGTATTTCCACGTTCTTGACAACGTCCCTAGAAGTCTCTGGAAGAACGTACAACACCACAGAAGAAGACGGGACGACAACGTCCCTAACTGTGATTGGCTCTCTTCCCCCTCTCTCCCTCTCTGCCTGCAGGCTCCCCGTTCACCCTGAGCACGCCCAGCGCCCCGGGGCCCCTGGTGTTCACGGCCCTCAGCCCGGAGGCCCTGCAGCTGAGCTGGGACAAACCCCGCAAGCCCAACGGAGACATCCTGGGCTACGTGGTGACCTGCGAGCAGCTCCACGGGGGAGGTGGGCACGGAGGCACCGAGGCTCTGGTGTAGAGTTAGGGCGGCTCAGGGGTAGGCCCGCCTGGGCAATAAAACAATATATGATCGTATCGTGATAGACTTTAGATCAGTATCAATATAAAACGTGTTCAATATATATATCGATAAGAGACCGGACCACCGAATCTAGCAGCTGGGTTTGTTACACAAACACGGCTCTGTACTTTTACTTCATTTACAATATTTGAGTGTTTTTCATTGTTGTATCGACATTGGAGTATTTATCAATGAAGAACAGTGGAAGGTCGTATTAAGCGTTAAGTGTTTAAATCCAGCATGGTAATTCCTAGTCTTTTTAGGTCATTAAAATGATCAATAGTTATCGATATCGATCAATATGATCAAGTTATATCGTGATACGCCTTTCAGCCATATCGCCCAGGCCTACTCAGGAGGTAGAGCGGGTCGACTGGTAACCGCAAAAGGTCGCTAGTTCGATCCCCGGCTCCTCCCTAGCTCCGAGTGTCGAGGTGTCCCCTGAGCGAGACGCGTCACCCACGACCGTTCCCGACGAGCCGGCGGCGGCTGTCGCCCTGCGTGGTCGACAGCCGCCGTCGGTGTGTGAATGTGTGTATGAACGGGTGAATGTGAGGCGATGTTGTAAAGGGCTTGTGGTGGCCACTGGTTACAAAAAAAAGTGTGCCATATAATTAACAGTCCAGAACGAAGGAGCAATAAATGAAATGGTGACGTGTAAACGACAGCTTTAGGGTTATGGTGAGGATTAGTATGCTAGTAGGCAGCATTCTATATTGATTTTGTCCGACAGCCATCGGGGTGCTTTGAGTGAAGCGGCTCCTTCGGTTGACGAGTGCTGCCATGAAGAACTCTTTTAAATGAACTCAATCCACCATTAAACGTAACAGTGTAAATATGTGAACAGTGTCTGTGTGCGCTGAAGCTTCTGTCCATCTCATCTACCGTCTCCCATGAGCTACCGAGTATTAAATCAAACAGGGCCCTACTGTCTGACCGTCTGACCCCATGTGTTCCCATCTGACCCATGTGACCCCATGTGTCCCCACCTGACCCCATGTGACCCCCACGTGTCCCCAGGTGACCTGCGGTCATTCCAGGTGAGCGGGGACAGCGCGGAGACCAGCCTGACGGTGCCCAACCTCAGCGAGAACATGCCCTACAAGTTCAAGGTCCAGGCCCGCACCACGCAGGGCTTCGGCCCCGAGAGGGAGGGCATCATCACCATCGAGTCCCAGGACGGAGGTGAGCCCCCCCCCCCCTCCCGCCCGCCCCCCCACCTCCCGCCCGCCCCCCGCCCCCCTCCCCCCCCCTGGACAAGCTGCACAACATTCAGCTCATCACTGTCCAGAATGCCAACAGGCGACCAACGTCACACTGGGTCACTTTAAGGCTGGCTTTACACGACAAACGATCTGAACACAAACCGCAAAAGTGGCGTTGGCGTTCCCACTTTTCATTCCGCGTTTAGACTAAGTGTTTTTGGGTGGAAATCTGCGTGCATACGGTGACGCAAAAGTGTGGTGAAACCCGACATGTTTGTTGTGGTTTGCCTGTTGATGCACGTGGACGTGATGTCAACGTGTACGGGGCGAGAGCCGGCGTGAGCAGCTCAGAGCACACCTTTTGCGTTGTTAACCCTTTAGACGGAAACGCAACGGTGGAGCGTTTTTAAGATTTCCACTCTGGAGGGTGGGTTCATTTTTTTTGCATTTTTAAGCCCCGAAAACGCTGTCGCCGTCTAAACGAAAGGCACATCTGATAAAATATTTTTTCGGTTTCACCCGGGAGCGTTGTTGTGTAAAGCCAGCCTAAGACAGGAAAGTGTGGTAGCGTTAAAGAGCTAACTAAAAACAAAAACATGCAGGCACACACACACACACACACACACACACACATGCAAGCACACACGTCCACATACACACAAACACACACGACCACATGCAGACACACAAACATTTGCACAGACAGTCAGACACACAAACACACAAGGAATAGAACACCACTGGTTTATGTACATTGATGGGTTTATCACCGGCCACACACTTGAACTGCAATAACTTTCTAACTGTTTTATTACCGACTAACTGACTATTGCTGACTAACTGACCTAACCCTAACTGATTACATTCACGAGAATTCTGCATGACATAGATAGATAGATAGATTTATTTTATTGATATTGTTTGGTTTCTCTTTAAATAAACGTAGCTTTGTTCAAACGTAGTGCGAGTACTGCTCTATACACATGTTTTGACAGATTGCACATTGGTGTGTTTGCTGTGTGTGTAACACAACGTATTTATTAACAGGGTCACCAGGTCAAACCATTTGCCTGTATTCTGACCCTCCCCTCTCCCTGTAGGGGCCATGTCTCAGTACAGCGGGGGCAGTTCCATGACCAGGAGGGAAGTGTTTCAGATGCCCACCGAAGTCAGCTCTCACACCAACGTGTCCCGCACCATGTTCACCGAGCCCTACTTCGGCGGTACGCACTACCCACGGCATCCGAAACACGTTCGAATGAACACAGAGGAAGGCTGTCGGAACAACGCTAGTGCTACACACCACCTACGTGGCTTTACCGGGCTCCTCCAGGCACAAGGCAGCAGGGTGGTGGTGTTGAAAGACGGTTTATTGTGCAGTTTGCAGACAATAGCTGTGTTCAAAATCGTTCCCTATTCCCTCACTATTCCCTATGTAGTGTTTATGATATAGTGAACTATATAGGGAACGAACAAACGAGAATTCGGACACTATGCTGAACATTTCTGAACATCATTTGCGTCAGTAAATGCGCCCGCATTGCATCGTGGTACACGGGAGTAACATGTAGGGTACATCGTATGTTCACTCAAATTTTGGGTGTTTTATTGTCCACTATATAGTGAATGAAGTTAACCACTGAGAATTCGAACAGCACTACAAAATGGTGAGCACCCTATATAGTGCACTATATCCGTGATAGGGGACGGTTTTGAACACAGCTAATGAGGCATCGCTTTGTGGTGATTACTCAATTCTCAACAGGTGTGCAGCCACACCCAGCCCCTGGTTGAAGCAGCCTCACCTGGCCCGAGACCAGACTGATTGGACAATCAGTCTGGTCTCGGGCCAGGTGAGGCTGCTTCAACCAGCCATCACCCACACACACACACACACACACAGCTCCTCAAACACGTCACACACACACACACACACACACACACACTCTCTGTAACGTGTGGCCGTGGCGTTCCACAGATGACGGCGGCGGCGGCAGCGGCATGATGATGACGCAGCTCATGGAGACGAGCGGCATGGTGACCACCGGCATGGTGACCCGCCAGGTCACCAAGGAGATGGTCCAGAAGAGCGTGGTGGGGGGCACCACCGTCACCAAGAAGGTGGAGCGCTTCTACGAATCCTAAGGACCCCCCCCCACCCGACCGTACCACCACAACCGACCCCCCCTCCCCCCCTCCCCCCCTCCCCCCCCCCAACGCCCCCAAAGTTCCATGAAAGTTCCGGGCCGTCATCTTGGTTCTTCTCGACCGAGGATTTTAGAATCACCGAGCCACCGTTTTGTTTTTATTCTCATTATTATGTAGACAAAGCAGCGACAAAGTATGCGTTTTTTTTATTTATTTTGAAGAAGGCATGGTTTGGTTTAGTAGGTGAACCTCTGTTACATCCCCTATAGCGCTTTGAGTCATTTTCTTTACAAAGTCGAAATACATTTTGATGCTCCCCGGCACATTGTGTGTTGTGTTGCTTTCAAGTGTTGGAGCGTTGGAGTGTTGCGTTCAAGTCCGCTACCGCGACGACGCCGGCCAACGGATTACGAGGCTTTAAATGAGGCCAGCCACTGAGCTGTGCAGTTGTTCCAAAATCCAAAGTGACCTCATCTCCGCCCTTCCCCCTTCTCCCCCAGTCTGTCCTCCCCCACCTCTACCTTTGAGATTGATACATGGCTCTACACTAGATGTCTAAACGGGATTACCGCCGGTACTAATACCCGTTGCCAAATCTTCCTTGCGCTTAACATGATAATTAGTCAGGAGGAGAAGAGGGGAGGGGGATTTTTTTTTTAAGAATGGTAGCGCTAATTTTTACGGACGGTCAGCTTAACTGTGTACAAGATACATTTAGATTTTACTATTGTTATATTTTTATTGGATGTATATACAGAACCAGACAGACGTGATGAGAGGTTGAATGTGGACCCTGTCGTGCCGATGAAGGCAATTCATCGGGCGATTCCATGATGGTCATGTTACCCAATACTGGTCGAATACACAACGTGACCCTTTGTGTTTTTAACGTACCAGAATTGTACATCTTTTCACAGTAGTATCATACTTACTCGTAGGCACAATTCTTTCAAGGTTATACGCATTAAAAGATTTAAAAAAAAAGGGTTTTCATTACTCAAGATGTGTTTTATAATGAGCTGTATATTCTTACAAGGATAGCAATATTTTTTTTCCATACTAGCGGCTTTGGAAAGATGAGATCATGATATTTTTAAGAACTGGCATTTTCAGGCATTAAGATTGTGTGTACCTTTAATTTGACGTTTTTATATGAGGGAACAATTTTTGTATTTGCACCAAGAAAACAAACGTGCCATCATATTCCTGCACTTCAGATAAACTTGAGTTGCTTCATTATAACAGCAAAACCTTTTTGCATTGTTTGTATTTTTTGTATCTGGGTATATCCATTTTAATGCACTTAATAAAAGATTTTAAGTAAACGTCTTAACAATGTCAAAGAGTAACTTGTGAGACCATGTGAGACAAAGGTTCACCATTGAGTCTGCCATGTTGTCATTTATTATCGTTTGGATGAGGGGTCTGGCCTCGGCCGTCACAATATAATGCACAGATGAGTTTCAGTAGAATTAAACGTGTCCGAAAACCAAAAACCAAACGCCTACGCACTACAGAAATGACTGCAACAAGCACTGAGAGAGAGAGAGAGAGAGGAGGAGAGAGGAGAGACTGCAGTCAGTTGGCATGCACAGCCTGGGCTCTACGTTAGCGCTCTACTGCGTCACGGTCCTCTCAGACACGTCTTCATGCTTCGTGGACACGCCGGCCAAGTTTACAAGAGTTCTCGGTTCTGAATGTTAAACAGTGTCAAAAATAGATGTATTTTTAGAGATAGAGATGTGTCCTTAATCCTCGTTCAATACAGTTTAGCACGGGGGGGTCAAAGGTCAACGGGGTGTCAGGTGCTTTTCCTACCCTAAGTCTCAAAAAAAAAAGGCGACCCTGCAGGGAAAGCATGCTGCGCTTCAAGCTCCAGGGGGAACCGATCGAAACCAAAAAAAACGGGACTCAAACAAACACGTCAACATCCCGTGTCTCATCATTGTGCCAGCAATGAGCCAGAATAAACAACAACAACAATCATAACAGTAACCATAACAACTCAGGGAAAAGCGGAACAACGCGACCCGGGGGGGGGGCGGCGACCGGGGTGCAACGGGGTGCGGGACGGGGGGACGGGGGGGGGACAGGGGGCGGGTCAGTTCCACATGCAGGGCCCGGGACAGAGGCAGGGCCCGCGGGCGGCGGCGGGCCGGATCACCAGGTCCCTCAGGGCCTCCACCGTGCCGAACACGGGCGTCAGCTCCTCGGCGAAGCGCTCGTTGTACGTGTAGAGGTGCGCGCGCCGCTGCGCGTCGTAGAAGGACAGCTGGCCCTGCTCGTAGTCCAGGTACACGCCCACGCGGCGCGGCGGCGCCAGGCCCGGGGACAGGGGCGTGGCCGGCACCGTCAGCGCCTTCAGCTCGCTGCCGCGCTCCAGCCGCAGCGTCAGGTAGCCCGTGTCGGCGTTGAGTGCGCGGTAGCCCCGGCGCGGCGCCCGCGCCCGGGCCACGCCCAGGCGCCAGTCGCGGTCGCCCACCTCCACCTCCCAGTAGTGGCGGCCCGAGGCGTAGCCGCGGCGCGCGGCAGCGCAGCGCCAGCC
>NC_140291.1:1576746-1614246 GCF_964030765.1 Micromesistius poutassou | reverse complement strand
GGAGAAGTTTGATTGTGGCTTGGTCACGATGAAACCGATTTATACACCGTGTGTGTGTGTGTGTGTGTGTGTGTGTGTGTGTGTGTACTCCGTTTACGACGGTACCTTGAGCCGGATCTTCAGCTTTTTAGCGGGTTCAACGAGGAACTGCAGGCAGTCCTTCATCATGCTGTCAGCATGAGAGAGAGAGAGAGAGAGAGAGAGAGAGAGAGAGAGAGAGAGAGGGATCATGTTATCTAATTTAATCTTTTGATGTCTCTGCCAACGACTTGAACGTTTCCCTATAAAGGATCAGGTACACACATTGTGTCTTTGAAGATGATGATCTTGGTAGTGTGTCTTCCCTTGAACACGCTTACATTAAACAAAACGTTTGACAAGAAATAATTACTCTTCAGAGAGAGAGAGAGAGAGAGAGAGAGCGAGAGAAGGAGAGAGACAGAGACAGCGAATGACAGAGAGAGAGAGAGAGAAAGAGAGAGAAACAGAAAGATAGAGTGAGAAATAGAAAGATAGAGAGAGATATAAAGATGCAGATAAAGAGGGGCTGACTATAGTACTCCAGTACCAGGCTCTGTGTGCTGCTGGCACCGTGTGTGTGTGTGTGTGTGTGTGTGTGTGTGTGTGTGTGTGTGTGTGTGTGTGTGTGTGTGTGAGCTGTAGCGCTGCAGCTGAGTGGACACCGGCCTCCTGCAGTCCAAAGTGATGAGAGGGCACAAAGCACTTGATTTATTAGACCACATTTAAGGGCAGGGGGGTGTGTGTGTGCGTGTGTGAGTGTGCGCGCTCGTGTGTGTGGCCGTGCATGCGTGCGTTTGTGCGTGCGCGTGCATGTGCATGTGTGTGTGTGTGTGTGTGCGTGGTTACGACTTGGGTGCGTGCCGGGTAAAAAGTCAAATCACAACTAGGAGTTTGAGCGAGAGAGGACGAAGGGAGAGATGGAGGGAGGGACGTTTTAAGACGTGATCACGGCAGGAAGGCTTGCGCCCGACGGAACTGCAGAACTCGTTATAGGCTTCCTCCATACAGTCCCGGCGGGCCGGTGGGTCCGACGACGGAGACGCAGAGTCTGAAAGTGCACGGTCACCCTAAAAGCTGACGAGCTCCGGGGGCGATCTGACCGGAGCCTGGAAGTTAACACTTTTTTTTTTAAAGCGCTTCCAGTGAGTCACAAAGCTACATTGTGTGTGTGTATGTGTGTGTGTGTGTGTGTGTGTGTGTGTGTGTGTGTGTGTGTAACATTTCTGTAGACTCAGCAGCACCCCCCCCCCCCCCTCCCCCGCCTGCTCCTAAACGTTAATGCAGAGAACGGGTCTGATGTTGTCATGGAGACGTTGGAGGTGACGGAGGAGGAGAACTTGGAAGGTAACGAACACTGAAGCACGCAGATAAAAGATGGGGGCCGTTTTACCGCAACGACTGACTGAAGCAGATACAAAAATAAAATACTAAATTAAGAAGTTACAGGCTACAATCAATATATTGATTCCCGCTAAGAAATAATTAGCGGAATACACCGCTTATTGTGACGACACCCCCGATGCATCAATCAGTAATATATATAGTAACAAAAAACGCAATATGCCAAGGACATTGAACGCTGTCAAAATAAGTTTTTTCTTTTTCAGTGAAAGCTAACTGAGGATAAACTCGAGGCCAAACAAAGGCTACTCACACGTGTGTGCAAAGTAGTACTTTGAAGAGATTAGAGGAGATCCGGGATTAGCTGCACACGGGGACTGGTAGTGCGTTTCTATAACTCGTGAGTCCCACAACCTCCGCCTGCAAGTGACAACAAAAAAAACAAAAAGTGCTGCAGCAAAGCAAAGCGCAGACGCAACGTTAGGAAATCTGTCATTTAGTTTGAATGGTCTGACGTTTTAAGTGTTAATTAATGCAAACGCTGCATTGGGACTGGAGCAAGGTGTGAGTCAGTGAAAGTAGTCGCAGATGACGAATCACAGAGTGGACGCAGTATCCTATCATTGAATATGAATGCATTGATCCATTAGCGCTCTAAAGGACAGTGTGCAGCCTACCCTCAAATAAATACAAAACACACAACGGAGTCCATAAAACCAATACAGTAGTCTCCAAAAACAGTGGAAAATATGAGCTTACCTTTGTGTAAAGGTGTCCCTTATGTAACAAACCGAATGTTGTTTCAGCTTTCAGCTTTCACTGCTTTAGTGCCGAACCGCTGCCGCCCACAACTCCCCCGTTCAGCATCACTGTGGGTCGGAGGAGGACACGCAGCTTTTGCCACTTCTACTGCGTCAAATCGAGTGATGTCCGCAGCTCGGCTCCGTCCGTCTCTCCTCCGCGGGTCGGGAGAACCTCCGGCAGGCAGCGGTGGCGTTCTGCGAGGTGGGCGGAGTCACGGAGGACTCATTAGCATATTCAAAGTTGGAAACGCGCACCCGCAACTGAAAGTAACGGCGAGGTGGATTGGATCTTCACCAATTAGAAATACTTATTATTTTTCAATTGATTTGAAATCTATTGCAGTAACACATACAACCTAAATTAGATGTATACATTATATATTATAAATAATATTTATTATATATATTTTAAATTATATATATATATATATATATATATATATTTATTTATTTATTATATTATTGTGAAGGGTTTACATAATTATTTCATAAATCGATACTGGTATGTTTCTCATATGTTTATTTAATACCAAAATATACATTTCAGGCTCAGCCTTTAATATAACGGAACAATATGGCTCAACCCATTTTATTTTTACTGCCAAAGCATCATCATTTCTGATTAATGGGAATAACTAATACCATTTTTTTTTTCTCTCCAGAAAACGACATCCAATTAGGAAACACCCTTGAAATAAAAAAACGGACTTGACTCAAATTCATTTATTCAAATCTTTGATTACAAAAGCTCATCTCCTCAGTTCGTCCCTATAGTTCATTCGTAGAACCTAACATTTCTAGAACTCTCTCAAACTTATAACAAAGCAACATTTGCAGTGAGTGGTTCGGCCGCCTCCTTCCAACGCAAAACAACGCAAAGCCTCTAATAGCACCGGACCTCTGCTCCCCTCTCGCCAGACGGACCGCCAGACGGACCGCCAGACGGACCGCCAGACGTCCGTCGTCACTTGGCCCCCGCGCGGCCCTACGCGTGCACCAGCCTCTTGTGTCTCTTCAGGCCGTGCAGGCTGGAGAAGGCCTTGGGGCAGGCGGCGCACGCGTACGGCCGCTCGCCCGTGTGCGTGCGCATGTGCAGCGTCAGGAAGCACGACTGCACAAAGCCCTTCTCGCACACCTTGCACTTGAACGGCCTCTCCCCCGTGTGGTAGCGGCTGTGCACCTTGCGCTCCGACGCCGAGCGGAAGCACTTGTCGCAGTCGTCGCACTTGTACGGCTTCTCGCCCGTGTGGATCAGCATGTGGCGCACCAGCGCGTCCTTCCCCGAGAACCCCTTGCCGCAGTGCGGGCACGGGTGGCCCAGCCCCATGTGGTAGAAGTCCACGTGGCGCATGAGGCAGCGGCGCGCCGTGAAGCTCTTGCTGCAGTGCGTGCACACGAAGCCCGACGGCGGCCGCGCCTTCTCCTGGGGGCCCGGGCTGGGCCGGTGCTCGCGCTGCACGTGGCGCGTCAGCGTGACGTTGTGCCGGAACTTCTTGCCGCACTCCCAGCACAGGTACGGGTAGGCCTTGGTGTGCTTCTTCTGGTGCTCCTGCAGGTCCGAGTAGGAGCGGAAGCGCTTGGGGCAGTGCGGGCACTGGAAGGGCTGGTGGCCCGTGTGCTTCCACTCGTGGCGGATCAGCCGCTTCAGGCTGCCGCACGCGGCGCCGCAGTGCGCGCAGTCGTAGGGCGCGCGCGGGCTGTGCGCGTCCACGCAGTGCTTGTGCAGCTCCTTGAACACGCGGAAGTGCTCGGCGCACAGGTTGCACTGGAAGGGCGTGTGCGCCAGCTTGTGCATGGCCAGCGCCTCGGCGTCCCGCACCAGCTTGGCGCACACGTCGCAGTACAGCGGGTGGTGCGTGTGCCTGTGCGAGTCCAGCGTCGAGCGGTAGCGGAAGGCCTTGCCGCACTCGTCGCACGGGAAGCAGCGCTTGGCGGCGCCGTTGCCGCCGCCGCCACCAACGCCACCGCCGCCGTCGGGCCCCTCGGGGTCCACCTGCTGCCCGCTGTAGCAGATGTTCCTCAGGTGGAAGCGGAACGTCTGCTTGCACTTGAACTCGCCGCTGCAGTGGGGGCAGGAGAACACGCCCGCCTGGCCGTCCCCGGGGGGGCTGAGGGGGGCCTGCTCCTCCGGCGGCGGCCGCTGCAGGTTTTCGCCGCCGGTGGCGGCGGCGGCGGCGGCAGGCGGCGTGGTGGTGGCTTCCTCGTCCTCTTCCTTCAACGCCACCGCGCTCTGCCCGTCCTTGGAGGGACTCCGGTTCGGACACTTGTGCCGGAGCAGCGACCCGGCTCTCCGGTACTCTTTCTTGCAGGACGTGCAATAAAAGACTGACTTCTCGGCGGGCCCATTGGCGGCGCGTTGCGGTGGCGGCGGCGGCGGTGGCAGGTGGTCGGTTTTATCGACGGCGCCGCTTTCCGCCGGCGTTTGGCCGCCCTTCCGCCTCTCCTCCAGGTACATCTTCATCTTGAGGCCGCGGTTGCGCCGCACGGGCCGCGATGGCGACCCCCCCGTGGAGTTGAGCCGCTGCAGCACCACGAAGCACTCCAGCTTGGACGACTTGAAACACGGGCCGAGTTCGACGTCGGCACGGGCTTCTGCCTCCCTTTCGACTTCCTGCCGCCGCCGCTGCTCCTCTGACTCCGCCTCCATCTCCTCCCTGACCTCTTCCGGGACCGCCGCCGCCGCCGCTGCTGCTCCGAGGCCGGGCGCGTCCTCGTCCGCCGCCCCCATCGCCGTCTCCTCCGCGCCCAGAGCGAACCATTGCTCTCCGTCCGCCGGCGCCACCTCGTTCCCGCTCGGCCCGATGTAGATGTTCGCCCCGGCTGCCACCTCCGTCTCCGTCTCCGTCTCCACCACCGCCACCCCCACCACCCCGAGGCCGGCGTCCACCGTGTAGACCAGGGTCCCCTCGGCCATCGTCGCCGTCAGCTCGCCGGCGACCGTCACGCGCTCCACGGGGGGGAGGAACAGGGCGGGCAGGATGCACGTGTCGGTGGAGGAGTCTGGAGTCGCAGTGGGGGGACATTGTTACAGGTTTGTGTGTGTGTGTGTGTATACAATTGTATACGTGTCACACATACACACACACACAAGGTCAGCCCTTCTAGTCCTGTAACTTCCTGTAACTTCAGTCATCAATGACAGGCCTTTGTGAACACTCACCGTTGTCCTCCAACATATTGAGATCTTTTTGGCTTTCCAGCAATGGCTTGAGCTCCTGCAGATGAAACACAGACTCCATGCTGTCCTGAAGAACCGATGAAGAGTCAGCGAGCAGGGACGCAACCTTAGAAGGAGAACAAGAGTGAGTTCTCTTTGTGTTGAAAGATATCTGTGACAACCTTTAGAATGGGGTCCAGTATGTGATATCAAGCTTATTTCCTAGATCCTTGAGAACTTATTTGATGAAATTCATAAATACAACTGACTGTTTTGACTCAATTCTAAATGCTTATGCCCTTCTGCTTGTGTTGCGTTGAGATTGTCACCAGCCTACCTGTTGTACTGTTTGGACCGGAAGCAGTTCCTCCAGTCTGGATAGGAACTGCCACATCAGTGTTTGTATCGCTTTGTCATACATCGGGCCAAATTCCTCTGGGAAAACATCCTGAGACCAATAAATTAATAAAAAAAGCAAAGAAATGTGATGAGAAAAGAGATGAAATACCAGTATTGGCAACTTCACAGACATCAATTTGTGACCAACCAGAGACAACCCAAAAAGGTTCAATTCTATTATTATTAAAAAATAACAATAAGAATCTCATTCATTTACAGGTTTTTACTTACAAAAGCGCATGTTAAGAAGAAATGTTGATAATGCTAATGTTAATCTACAGTTAACACGCTTATCAACACTGACCTTGAAAAACCTATCTCTCTCCCCGGGATCTCTGAGGAGACTGTGGACAAGACCCAGGAAGTGGGAATCGGAGATTTCCACACCCGCATTATGAACCTACGATAACACAGGATTAAGAAGGTGTCACTGAAGTGTAGCCGGGTACGGCGCCTCATAACAACAACAAAAACAACAACAAAATAAATCTATTAATACTTTCAATTCACGAAGACATCGATAAAGGCTCACCTCTACGTCCCACATGGACAGCAGATGCTGCATCCGGTCTAGATGTGGTTGAATGATCTTAGAGTCTGAAGTTTCCTCCGATCGACAAAGCTCCAGAATCAGCTGCGATCAGAGGGGAAGAACATACAATCATTAAAACTTCTGCAAAAATGATTTCTACAACGGGTCGAAATGAGCATTATCAACCACACGGCCTTGGCTTTTGTCCAGGTGCAAGTCATTTCGACTTAGTCCTTTGTGTGCAAATAAGCGGTAACAGTTAATCCTCATCATCAATCGTTTACATAATTGAAAAAAAAATAAAGTTCAAGACACAAAAAGCCTAACACATGTTCCTCACCCGGGCTCTGAGGCCAAAGATCAGCTCCGCCCTCTGTCTCGCCTTCAGAAGATGGGGAACGATGTCAGTGACCATGTAAACAAACTCCTCCAGCATCCCATAATCCAGCACGGCTCTCTGCTTCACCGTCTGCCAGACGGCCGCCGAGATCAGTCGGATGGGCGGAACCAGCAGACGCAGACAGGAGAGGGAGAGAGACGGACCTGGGGGGGACACAAGACGGACGCGACATATATACGAAATGAGATGAACATAAGGTTAACATGTGGGGGGGTGAACATGGAGGAACTTTACCTTTAACCATGGATGAACTTTTACATGTGAATATGGGTGAACTTTACATGTGAACATGTAGGAACTTCACACGTTAGTCTCTTTGTTCCAGACTGTGATGACCCGCCACAGAGAACTTCACCTCACGTCATAACACACTGGATTCATGCCATGTAATAAGAACGCATGTATTCAAAACATAAACGTGTTAAATCATACGGAAACCACCCGTTGTGAGCTATGGAGACACACGCATCGCACCTCGAACACCGTCTAGTACATTTTAAAGTGAGAATCAAGTCAGATTAAAGTCAGAGCCCGGTTAATGAAGTTTGTCTGCTGCCCGCAGTCGCATTACAACACATTCATCTGCTCGGTTCACGGCGCGTACTTCCTTACTCACCATTCACTTCAGAGCTATATTCTTCCATTGTGTGTGGCCCCAGATATTACATTGCAATAAGCGAATATAAATTGTGCAATGATAGCTCAATAATAATTCCGGAGGGGCGATTTTGATGTTGTCACAGGAAGAGCTGTCCCAGGCGGCTGGTCCGTCCGCTATTGTTGACCCGGGAAACAAGGTAACGTTGGATTAGTTCCCACCGAAGAATTTCGGTGTTTGTGACTAATGACTTTGTCTATCACATAAACGTGACGTATATAATATTGAATAGTTAATAATAAGGTATTCTCAATGTGTAAATACATTTTTTAGAGGTGCATAATAAAAACTAAATTTGCCTGCTAATTTGCATAAGAAAATGTTGATATTTATGAAATCTCCTAATTAAGGCAGAATCGTCTGAATGTTTTTTCCTTAATCTGTGTTAGCATTCCTATTTGTACTACTGTAGAGCTTCCATATGTAGTACCCTAATGTATAATACAGTCCAAAACAAATTTCTGCATGAAATATTTATTTCAAATAAAACAATGCCAGATTACATACAATTGATCACTTATATTTTTTAAATATGTAGCTTACATAACTCCATACTGACTTAAAAATACCTTAGGTGAGAATCATTTCTCATTTCTATTTAGTCATTTAGAAGACACTTGTTGAGAGTGTGTGTGTGTGTGTGGATGATGGCTGATTTAAGCAGCCTCAGCTGGCCCGAGTCACACTGATTGGACTCTGGGGCTAGGTGAGGCTGCACACCTGTTGCACATTGAGTCATCACAATGTGCAACCAGCCATCTCCCACACCCTCAGGGAGATATTCTGCATGGCAACATGGAGCGTCATCATCATTATCCATAAACCACACAATCAACCAGCTTTCAACAGTACCACCCCACCTCCTTGTGTTTGGAGGAGCAGGTAACCTTAGTGACATCAGACTAGGGCTGTGCAATTAATCGAATTTTGATCACGATTTTGATTCTTGGGTCAAACGAGCTCCAAATTAATAAAATCGAGTTGGAATGATTCTTTTGAAAAAAAAAAATAATAATAATAATAATAATTTTGGATTCTGAAGTTCAAGACAAGTTAAATGCATTTTATTTTCAAACTCAAAAAGAATCATTTCAATCTTGACCAAAAAAAATCGTGATTCTCATTTTTTCAAAAAATCGAGCAGCCCTACACCAGACCACAGTTCATACTAAATTTATTTGAAGATAACTTTTTTCCTTATATCATCAGCTTGCGGATACATGCTCAGGTAAGTAATTATTAAAGTAATCATTCTGCCACCGGGAACGAATAAAGCTTTTAACTTTTTATTCCTCATCAAGTACAAGAAGAACTAGAAGTCCCGGGTTACTCGGGTGTGTGCACTAGCTGTATGTGTCTCGTCAGGCTGTAGGGCTTAAGAAACGCTTTGCCACAGACCAAACAGACGTGGTTCCTCTCCCCCGAGTGGATCTTCATGTGGTCGTTGAGGATCGAGGCGCGTATGAACCCCTTCCCGCAGGTGCCGCACTCAAACGGCCGATCCGCCGTGTGATGCTGCAGCACGTGAGTCTTCACCTCGGACGGCGACCGGAAGCGCTGGTCGCAATCCGGAGCTTTGCACTTCAAGGGCTTCTCCCCCGTGTGGATCATCTTATGCCTCGCCATCCCGGACTGGGAGAACATCTTCCCGCAGTAGGTGCACGGGTGCCGCGGCTTCTTCAGGTTCTGGTGTATGCGCTGCTCATGCTTCTGCAGGGCGCCCTTCTCCTTGAAGGTCTTGCTGCATTGGGCGCACGTGAAGCGCCGCATCTCCCGCGACTCGCTGTGGCAGAACCGGATGTGGCGTCGCAGGTTGGAGTTGCTGGAGAAGGTCTTGCCACAGTCGTCGCACAGGTAAGGCCTCTCGTGAGTGTGCACCCGTAGGTGCACCACCAGTTCCGAGTCCTGTTTGAACTTCATGGCGCAGTGGGAGCACTGGAAGGGGAGTTGCCCTGTGTGGTGCCACTCGTGTCGAATGAAGGTGTGCAGCTTGGAGAAGGCTTTGGGACAGTGGTGGCATTTGTAGGGTTTGCACAGCTTGTGAGAGCTGTCGTAGTGCCTGGACAACTGCTTAAAAATCCCAAAGTCTTTCTCACAAAGGGTGCAATGATAAGGCGTGTGGGACACCTTGTGCCGTGCCAGGGTCTCGGCGTCTCGTAAGACTCTCCTGCACACCTCACAGTAGAGCTGGTCGTGGGTGCGCTTATGCCCGTCTAATGATAACTTGTACCTGTAAGACTTTACACATTCGTCACACTTAAACACACCCTGACCAACTCGGGCCTCGCCCGGCTCTATCTGCAGCTGCTCAACGCAAATCCTCTTAAAGTGCAGCCTCAAGGCCGCCACGGTCTTGAACAATGTGCCACATCGCGGACAGGTTAGCACGCCGTCAGGGAAATGGATTTTCATGTGTTCCTTAGTATCCTGCTGCACGTTCTTGCAAATGAAACACAGGCCTCTTTGTGTTAAGGAATTGGTCTTATTTTTAGCAGGACGTTTCCTTTGTGGCGGTTTCAACGCCACAGAACCATCCTCGTGATCAGTTAGGCCAACAGAGGGAAGATCAGTCGAGTTACTGGACAAAAAGTTGTCTTGGCTTGGCGCTACTTGAGATGGGTCCTGGAGCGAGCTGACTGAATCGCCGTTATCTTTTTCAATATGTGCTCTGTCCTTAGCTGCCGTTTCACTCGGGCACGGGAGACTCGACTCATTGCCAGATAGCGACATCTCTGGACAGAGCCTGCTGCTGTGCAACGCCGTTCCACAGTACTTGCACGGAGGGAGGAGGTGCTTCCTCTGGCGTTTCTTCTGACGTGCGCTCTCTTTGGTCCCCTGGGAGGACGAGCGCACTTTCCGGGAATCGCTGTGAACCAACTTTCGGTGCCGTGTCCGGTTAGAGTTGCAAGCAAAGCCCTTGCCGCAGTCCCCGCACAGGTAGGGTTTCTCGTGCGTGTGCACCCGTAGGTGGATCGCCAGGTCTGCATCGTGTTTGAACCTCATGGAGCAGTGGGTGCACTGGAAGGGGAGCTGGCCCGTGTGTTGCCACTCGTGTCCGATGAAAATGTGGAACTGTGAGAAAACCCTGGGACAGTGGTGGCAATTGTAGGGCGTGGTCAGCTGGTGTACGTTATTGCAGTGACTGGACAAATGCTTAAAGATTCGGAAGTTCTTCTCGCAGAGGGTGCACTGAAAAGGCGTGTGAGACACCCTGTGTCGCGCCAAGGCGTCGACGTCCCGCACGACTCGCTCGCACACCTCGCAGAAGAGCTGGTTGTGGCCGAGTTTGTGCTTGTTCAACTGTACTTTGTATCTAAACGACCTTTCACATTCTTCGCACTGATGGAGCGCCAGGCCGACCTTGTCCGACTTTATCTGCAGCTGTTCGAAGCAAACCCTTTTAAAATGTAGCCTCAAGGCTTGCATGTTCTTGAACACCGTGCTGCACCGCGGACAGGTTAAGACACCGTCGGGAAAATGGGCTTTCATGTGCTCCTTCATGTCCATCTGCACATGGTTGTTGCAAATTAAACAAAGGCCTTTATACGCCGAGGTTGAATTTGCCGCAGAAGGGCGGCTTTTGAGCGTGTCCGGCTTTTTGCGGGGGGCGACCGAAGGTTTCTTGCGTTCCTTGGGGGACGCCGGCTCCGTGTGCGCGTTTGAACCGTCGGACAGATAATCCTCCTCGCTGGAACTTCCGACCGGCGCCACGTAAGAGGGGTCATCGAGCGAGTGCACGGAGTCAGTGTCGTCCTCAGCCACGACGGTGTAAGTCACGGAAGGGAACGGGTCGACGGAGCTCTGTGCGCTGGCCTCGGGTTCGGCTAACGTTTGTGTTCTGGGCGGGACTTGTTTGGACGTCATTTTCCTCCTGGCGGTCTTCTCTTGTAACAAAATCCTTTTCATCTTCAGCCCTCTGTTTGACCTCACAGGTCGGCGCTGCACAGAGGGAACGTCTTCCAGCCTTTTCAACAGGACCTGGCAGTCCTTGTCAAAAACATCCGCCAATTCCTGACTGCTCGTCCCCGCCACGGCCTCCTCCTCAGCGGCCGTCTCCGTGTCCTCCGACATTGCAACTGCAACAGTGCTTGCATGCGGTGCTTCTATCTGTGAACCGCATGCGTGAACGTCAGGCAGAGGATGGGCCTGATGCCCCATCTCTGCCTTGATCTCCTCCCCGGCACAGAGGTGCGGAGCTGAAGTTTCAAGTTCACCATCAAGGGGACAACCTGAAAATAGATTGAGTTACAATGTGGTCACGTGATGAGGGCGAAGTAATGGAAGAATTGGAAGAAAAGCCTAGTCCAATAAAATAGTGAGCTTTCAGATTGCCTTCATAACAATGGCTTACCATCCTTATCCAGAAGTTCTTTCTGACAAACAAGAAGAGTTCGGAGCTCGCCAGGGTGCGAGACTGACTTCAGACACTCTTCGAGAGCAGAGGGAATGTCGGCGAGCATGAGGGAGACCTAGAAGAATTGACATGGTCAATATGAAACCAACCAGACCTCTAAAGAATAAGTCCCGCCTCCGAGGCTCCGGTTCCCTCGGTCAAATGTCTATGGGAAAAATAACAGGAGCCTCGGAGGCGGGACTTATTCTTCAGAGGTCTATATGAAACAAAATAATGATAATCAAGTTCAACTGTCAATCAAAATGTTGCATTGGCGGACCTGCTGGATGGTATGCAGAGGGAAAAGCTCTTCCAGTCTGGACAGAAATTGCCACGTTAAGTTGACCAGGGCCTCCTCGTCATAGACGGAGCCAAACTCTTCAGGGAAACCGTTCTGATGGGAGAGGAAATGCAAACTTTGATCATTCACGCCATTAGAAATATTATTATATTACATAGTCATAGTGTGTAGGATACGATTTTCCGACATTTTCTAGGATTTTTCAGTTGGTTATAGAAATTCCAAGTAACCAAGTTAATCTTTAAATTAACCTCCAGATTCAAAATAATGTATTAAAGCTCAAGAGATTTTATTTGATTATCAATGCTTACACTAAACCTTTATGTTGAGTATTTATT
The DNA here is from genome assembly GCF_964030765.1 of Micromesistius poutassou. Lineage (NCBI taxonomy): Eukaryota > Metazoa > Chordata > Actinopteri > Gadiformes > Gadidae > Micromesistius > Micromesistius poutassou. The sequence goes on along the minus strand of NC_140291.1, from coordinate 1,601,903 downwards.
GTTGAATTTGCACAACTTAGTTCAGGAAACGTCCTGCAGTGAACCGACCCAGAAGCCCAGAGTGGGTACATCTCGTCCTTGAGGAACAAGACATCACTCCTTTTCACCTGTGTTTATATCCCCCCTCACCCCTAAACGTGCACTACACCCACGCCTCACCCCTGCGCGCAGCCCCAGCAGGAGCTTGGTCTTCTGCTCAGCGGAGAGCAGCTCAGGAACAACGTCTGTGACCATGGAAACAAACTCCTCAAGCATCCCATAATCCGACACCACGTGATGTCGGACCGTGTGCCAGACGGCCCCGGACAGCAGCCGGACAGGGGAGAGCAGGAGGCGCAGAGAGGAGAAGGGGAGAGGGGGACCTGGAGGTAAACACAGGAAGCTGTTGAGTTGCAATGACCAAATTTGGGACACAATTATTAATTCTGTCAAGTGCACACACACACACACACACATGTCGCCAGAGGAGCTTCGATGAGGGGAAAATACAGGGAACGGATTGTGTTTGTGCATTGAACTCACCGATGTGTTTATCCATTCTGTTCGACAACATCAGCCACAAATGCGTTACGCTCACATTAGTTTGAACAGAGCAAGGGGAAGTCGTAGCTCGTTTCAGTCCGAAACGCTCAAAGGTCCCCGTGCCAAGGTTCCGACTGATCGACAGTGTACCAACCGAACCGATGGTTTGGATAAATACGATTATTATTTTTTTCGTAAAAACTTAAAGATATATTTTATATTTTTGTTAACATTTTGTTTCGTATTTTGAGCTGGATATAAGGACGCAACTAAAGTAAATGCCAAACCGGACCATACCGGAACTGCACTTTACCCTTTCAAAATAAAATACGGATAAAATAATGGTTTCACGGTCACCTGTAAATTAAAGTTAAAACAATTATAAAACAAATAATGGATTGAATATTACAACGAAAATTATGTTTTAATTTATTTTAATTAGTGGGGAAATTTCAATTACTAAGACGCTCTCCTTCTTAATATATCTTATAGTATTTAATACACTGCTGTAACAATGCAATTTCTTTCATCATTAAAGTACTGCATCTACTTTTTAGATATACTGCACTATCACATCCTCTGTACATTTTCAGAAAAAGCTGGAGAATATATGTGCAAGACTCATAAGGATCCATTTATTATCACAAAGCAGTTGTGTTTACCATAAAACCTTTATTTGTGGTTGCATCTACATGCAGAACCTCTGCTATGATGACAAACAAAAAAACTAAAAGTAATATGGAATGATCTGCAATGAAAACCGGTGGCAGCGCCCTGGATGGTGGTCCTATGTAACAGCAGTGTTGATAGGATGTTCATCTCAAGGTGCTTCTTGGAGACATTTAAGATATTTGTCACCTGGACAATTCTTCAGACAGTATATTTTAACTTGAAGGTAGAATTCAGCAGTATTTATGAATACATGTCACTAAATAAGTTACTTGTTTCCAACATCTAAAAAGAGTAATGTGAATGTGAGTGGGCCAATGAAATATTACAGGTGAATTATGGCACCAGTCTTTTGTATTCAAATGAGAATTAAAAAATAACTTCATTTACAGCAGTGAACACTTTGGGGCATATTTTAGATATTTTTTTCGGACTGAACAGAAGGCTTTTATTGTCTTTCCTAAAATACAACCTGGTGAAGGTATCCAAAACATCAACGGCAATTTTATTGAGAAAACCAATCTTTGGAATTGCAGGCAAAGCCCTTACCGCAGTCTATACCGGAATCAACAGCAAAGTTTAATTTTCAACCAATGGAAAAAAACGTGTGACGTCCCCAGCAACCAAATTGTGTGACATGCACGAAGGGGAACTCTGGAGAAGGCATCTTTTAAGACACAGGAATGTAATCAGGGCCGTGAACAATTTAAATGAAAACATATCCACCATTAAACCATGGGGACGCAACAAAACCCTCTCCCTACCCCGACGATTCAGAAAAAAAAGCACATTTATTCAGATTGCAAAAGACAGCCAAGAGTCAATACCATCCTCCCACCACTTGTCCGCTGTTGTTACACGGTGCAGAACCAAGGAACATTCACCAAGGAGCCCAACAGAAGTTCAGCTCTCGAGTCAATTCCTAAAGCCTTTTTCCAATGTAGAAAACGCTTTGCTTTTTTTTTTTTTTCCTCTTTCCTTTTACACAGAGCAGAATAAAAATAATAATAATTATAATGATAGAAAGAAAAAAAAAAAAGGTAAAGGCAAGATGCATAAAACAGAAACCCAAAGGCCAATGAGCGGCCCGATGCAGATCCGAACCCGTCTTCTGTGTTTTCCTGCGGACTGTTAGTCGGAACGAGGAGACGCGATTTGCAGACACTCAGCGGCTCCCTTTCGCTCTCTGTCTCAGGCATCTTACCCCAGGCAGGGGGGGGGGGGGGGGATGGGACGATGGGAGGGGAGGGTGCGGGGGGGCAGTGGGGAGGGGGAGTGTGTGTTGGGAGGGTGGGTGGGTGGCGCACGGGGGCGGGCAAGTGGTGTCCTGTGCCAACCCTCTCCCCCCCTCCCTGTGTTCACCCTTTCTTTGAGTCTGCCAAAAACACACACTCTCTCTCGGTCTCTCCCTCTGGCGCTTACGCAGGCAGACTCAGCTTCTTGCCCTTCAGGACTGTAACAAGAAAGAGAGGAGGCGATGTTAGTCACAAACACGGACACAGTGGGATTACGACCCCCCCCCGGTGAGTCAAGTCAAAGACAGTGCGGGGATATTGACGTGTCGGGGGGGGGGGGAGAAAGATCAGCAGACATCCATCGAATAGATTGCAAACCGGTGTAGGTCAGCAGGTTTCGAAGCATTGTTAATCCTGGCTTATCAAACAAAGTGTGTCCAAAAACCAATCATTGACGACAAACTATACGACCCTCCGAGGAGACACATCGACTCTGGCTTCGGGGTCAAAGGGCGCCGGCGCCACCACCGCTGCCGTTACACGAGCGCAAGACGTAGTGAACCGTGGCGGCGGCGGGGAACTCACCTTTCGTTACATACAAGTAGAAGAAGTCACAGTAGAGGATGGTCTGCACCACGCCCGCCACGATGGCGATCATGTCGAAGAAGCCCTCGAAGTAGAAGCGCCAGATCCAGTTGATGAGGTAGAGGGCCCGGTAGAGGCCCAGGAAGAACAGGTAGTGGGTGGTGATGGTCTCGGCCTCGCCCGTCTTGCTGATCATGAAGAGCTGGGGCAGGATGGCCACCGACTCCAGGTAGATGGAGAACGTCCACAGGATCTGGATCCGGGGAGGATGGAGGGCAGACTTGGTGAAATACGGGTGTCTCCGCATTGACCGGCGACTGAATTTCATTGATGTTTTATATTGATGACGGCGCATCGCCCGTCGACGGCTGCGTAAAACACTTTTTTCCAAAAGATTCACTATATAACATTAAAGTGTAAATGAACCCACTGTTTCAGATAGAATTAGAACACTATGAGATTTCAAGAAAAGCCTGTTTTGGGCTGAGAGTTCCAGGAAGGAGAGGGACTGTTACGACCCCACGGCAGCTTTGTGATACTCACTTAGTACCGTTGTGTATGAGCAACGTGATAAGCGATGTGACATATGAAACGCGCCACACACACCGTGGCGTCATACTTCAAGTGTCCCGAGAGCTCTCACTCAAGACGCCTAACCCTTATTACAGGTTTGTGATTGGTCGGATCATCAGCGGCTACCGTGCCTTTAATAACCGTTATGAGAGACCCTCAAGTCCACGAGACGTCTCCCACAAGAACACCGTCCTCACCTCCAGGGGAGAGAAGTCGTGGTTGACGAGGAAGGCCAGGCCTCCGATGGGGACCACCAGGAACTCCACCCTGAACGTGTCGTGGTTCCCGTCATACGTGGCCTTGAACTTGGCGTAGATCAGGTAGACTGTGGCGTACGCACATCCGATGTAGATGAACTGGAATGGAAGGGATTGAGATGCAAGCGGCGTAAGTGACCCAACTGACTTCTCGTGTGGATACAGGGCTCTCCTGTGATTAATACAGCGATATAGTTTTATGGAGGTTTGTATGAGAGAGCGTCAAAAAAAAAAAGAGACACCCATAATAGTTTATCGCACTATTCCTGTTTTGGGGAGAAAGACTGGGATATTGGCAATAATTCCCAAGCATATCTAAGTATTCACACAAACTTTACTGCATAGCTACTACCCCATCTACACCAAAGTCATCACTGTGACCGATTTCTCTTTGCATGAATTAATCCCGAATGGGTTTTCCAGATCGTATTGTTTGGTTCTTTGGTTAACAAGGGCGGGATCCTTTGGCCGAGACAGTATTTGAACTACAGTGTTTGTCAAGTGCTTTGACTCCAGGCCATCAAAGGACAGGTAGAGGGTGTGAGGAAGAAGATCTTTCTTTGGAAAGGAATCAACAACCAATAGCAATGTGGCCGGGGAGGAAATAGAGATGATTATGGATACAGACTGGCATGTTAGCCAAACCTTCTGGTCGTGCAGACAGCAGGAAATAACAACTTTTAGGCAATCTGATCATTGTGGGTTTGTTATTTTCGTGTCATTGGTTCTGCTGTGTTTCTATTAGGGATGCACGTTAACTTTTTTTTTTAACCGATACAGATAACGATAACTTTCAGCTCCTAAAGGCCGATACAGATAACACACACGCATATAAATATATATGATCATGACCTAAGATTTTAGAGAGTTTTTTTAGAGGTTTAGGGGGGCAGACTTGCAAGGGGCGGGATATGACGTAGGGTCCACAACGGCCCCTGTCACTCAGGTGTGTTTTGGTCTGACCGCAGCAACAGAGGCAGAATAGGCAGAACTTATCATCATCTTAAATGTTGCTGCAGCAACATTAATTAATTAATTACCCTATAATGTTCAGCTAACTGTTGTCAATAATAAGTGTTACGAGAGTTAGCGCACGTGTGTGCGCGCGAGAATGGCAGTGTGTGTGTGAGTGAACGAGCGAGGAGAGCGAGTATGTCAATTTTGCGGGGAATCTGTTTGGAGAGTCTGCATGTAATCAATGAAAATACTGATATTTGCCGCCGGTGTATCAATAAGGTATCGCAAGAGGAAGCAATACAAAACATTTCTGGATTGACATTTTACACCGCCCCTGGTGTGCGTGAGGATGTGTGTTTGCATACCTTCATGGACGTGTTGTAGAGGGAAATGAACGAGGTGAGCAGATCCAGGTAGCGTGTGGTGAACACCAAGGCAAACAGGATTTGACTCTTCCCAGAAATACCTGTTCAGAGACAGAAGGAAGTGGGACATGGCAGAATCATCAAGCATCAACACAGAAGAACAACAACCTCTATTGACTCTGTATATGCAGTTGCTTTCCTTATGGTGTCTTTTTTGAAGTGGCACACGGACCAAGTAATGACAGAAGCCTTGAGGCTTCATGATGGACCAGGCCACTATAGCATCTCTAGCATTAGTACCAACTTGCACAGAATCAAAAATTTCTAAACATGAAAACATGAAGGCACATTGTGAAATTGCAGTAACAGAGTGTGACACTGTGTACATGTAACATTTAAATTAGACAATTCCCTTTATGTAGATGAAGCAGGTGAAATTGAGTGCATTTGAGTAACTTCATTGATATCTTTGTTTGTAGGCATGTACTGAAATCCCATTGGCCTTCTGAAACCTATAGACTTTAGCCTATGAAACACACAGACAGACTGAATACAAGTTATCTAAAACTCTGCCCTGTTTTATCTCTGTTATCACGAGCAGTGTGGTTCGCAACCACCCTGGAAAGGCCGGTGTGTGCCTTGAGGAAAGGTGAGGTGTGTCATGAAATGCGTTGTCATTAAATACATATTCCTGGCAAGTTACAGCAACGATATTAGTGAGCCAATATAACAGGTCTCGGAAGCACCTACTGTTTACAATGCAATTACTAGCGATGACCTCATTATAGATTCCACGTAATACAAGTTCATTTATTTGCTTTGGATGTGTACATTTTGTGCATTTTTCATAATCTTTCCCTACAACTTGAGGATTGTTTGCTTGTTATTACTTGTAGGGCTAAGAAGAACCTGGCCCCATAAAAAGCACGAGTTTCCTACAAACACGCTTTCATAAAGCAGGATATGCTTCCACTGCTGGTCAGAATCAGTCCCTGCTAGTGGGCATGAAGTGCAGGATGCTGCGCTGCCCATGACCCCTACAGAACACAGAAAAACACAGCCAACAACTAACCTACATCATATCCTCCAAAAACGGAATGGAATGCATGACGTATGTTGCAATTATCAATTAAGTTGTAGCCCTAGTCGGTAGTACTTTAATATAGCTGGCCCTCCCTGCCACGTCAGAGGCTCCAGCTGGTGAACCGTAAGGATGGATCAACCAGGACATAAGTGCCCTCTCTCAGTGCTCCCCTGGTTCTGGATGTCAGGGGTCCCCATGCACCCATGTACCCTGAGTAGTGACTGTGTGTGTGTGTGTGCCCAGTTGGGACCCGGGGCCTCCCCGCCGAGCTGTCTCCGCCACGGAGACCTCTAAACACACGCCGTCAGACTGCAGCGGTACGGAGGGGTGCTGGGTGCTGGGTGCAGGGACGGGCTTTGGCCGTCGCCTCCGGGCCATGTCATGCAATACGCGTTGCAGCACAGACACATTTTCAGTTATCGTTTCAATGACACGTCTTGGCAAAGACTGTGTTTACCAGCGGCAGGCTGGACGTGCACAGGCTAACCAGTGCTAGCTGTCGTTAGCCTCTCCGTGCACCCCGAGTTACAACGTGGACTCGGGAGAGCTGACGGGCCATCCGCGATCACCACGACGGCCTGTCCTTCGCCGACCGTACTGTGTTCTCCGCCTGCAGATGACACGGCTACTCACCGGCACAAGACCTGGTTTTCCATATCTTCAGCAGCAGGATGATGATGGCCGCTAAATGGGAGAGATCCCCGGTCAGCCTGAAGATGTTCATGTTTCTGCAAGACGCACGGTCCTCCGCTTCCTTCTACAGTCGACCCCCTTTTGAGTCTCCCTGAACACTGCGGGTGAGGTGGCCTCCGACGGACACGCTTGATGTCCCGTTTGGGGTGATATCTGGAGCGGTAATGGTCTATTCTGGGGTTAAGGTTTGGAAAATGGCGTGTTGATGCGCGACGTGGCCTGGAGACGTGGCCAACGAGGGAACCAACCAGCGCAAGCCGGGAGCGCATGAGGTCCGCCCATAAAGGGAGAGACAGTCATCACCAAAATAGTCGGAGCTCCGTGGCTCGATGTTTGATTCAAGTAGAAGTTCATGATTTGAAATTAAAATGAGGCAATTGTAAATCTTTCTTCTTTTTTTTTAACGATTGAATGTCATTTCACTTTGTGTGTGTGAAAGCAATGGAGTGAAACCGGATTTAGTGCAATACAAAGCATGTTTAATATGGCACATGACTATTGCACATTTGTGTAATGGCACGTTATGCACATTGTTGGCTTGGAATCTGCCTAATATTGCTTTTATTGTCACTATCAAGTAAGCATTTTTTTGCAGAACGTAAATGTACCCGACAAATTAAAACCCTGTAACACCCAATACACATTCATCCTTTGCATTCTGCACTGGAATGTATTGGTCATATAGTTTACACAATATGTCAACTAAATGATAAACTACTCTCCATTGATAATACAGTATACACATTCAAATATTGTGAACCATACCACAACCGTACCACAAGACACTTTTACAAAATAATTCCATATCACAGTGATATGTCTTAAAATATAGCCATTCTCGCACTCATCCTATAACCTAGTACTGTATATTTTGTGGCAAACTGCCATTCAGATATATTATTTTGATTGAAAATGAAGAGGTGTCGATGGCTGGTAAATGTAGGCGCTACCTGAGCTGTAAACCGGATGTTGTTCCAGACTAAAAGCTATGAATACACTGTAACTGTACACCTATTATTTTTGGCCGAAAACACTTAAATTGGCAGCAACTGAAAACCCACAATAAAACACCCGCCTGTCATCTTGAGCCCCCGTCGGTAAACAAGCGGACCGTTCTTCAGTGCTTTCCCGAGGCCTTTAGGACAAACACGGCGTCGTCGAGCACGTAGTAATCCTTGTACATGTCCCCCTCACAGAGGTACGGCAGGCGGGTCACCGCCTCCACCTCCAGCCCCGCCTCCCGGAACACGTCATTGGACATGCTGGTCACTTGCTCCTCCCACGTTTTGCCCTTCACCTGCAGGCGTTCTTTGGGACGTTGCCATCGCCCTCCTTGGGTAAAGACAAAAAAAAGTTTTTTTTATTACAGATATGACCTGGTCCTGTCACGATTTAGCTCAGGTGTGAGTGTGATTAGCCATTACAAGCTGTATGAAATCGGCCTTTTCTTGTGTTTTAGTGACCTCACAAGTGGCAGTGTCCACCTAGATGAATGATGGATAGCTAAGAACGTTTGCTACAGTCCACTGGGTAGACTGGTAGGCTGATATATCCAGCACACATATCAGCGGACACCCCCAACCCCCCCCCCCCCCCCCCCCCCCCCCCTTGTGATGTCACTAAAACATGGTGGCTCACACCTGGTGGCATAACATCACCCCCTTTAAACTAAATCCTTCCTCCTGGTTCCACCGGATTTCCCCACACACACCTATCTCCACGTAGGGCTGGAAGGGCAGCACCAAAGCCAGGATGACTCTGCCCGTTCCAGGCACCAGGGAGCGCTGCATCCCCTTGAGGAGATCCAGAGGAGTCTCACAGCGGTCCAGCAGGTTCAGGCAGCTGATCAGGTCGTACTGGAAACCCGTCCGCTCCCACTCCTCCACGGCCAGCACCCTGACGACGACAGGCAGTGAGAGAGACAGAGAGACAAAAGAGACAAAAGAGACAGAGAGAGAGATAAGCACGAATGCACAGACAGCTTAAGGAGTGGCTGTAATGTACCCCAATGTAAACATTCGTGTTAATCCATGCACAATATCAACTGTGAACGATAAGTCCCTGGCTATAGTGTGCCCCTCCTTCTTTAAAATGTACATTTAGGGCATTTTAAGGCATTTTTATCCAAAGAAACTTAAAATGGTTATTAAACACATTCACACACCAACGGCGGAGTCGACCACGCAAGAAGACAGCCAGCTCGTCAGGAGGAGTCCGGGTGAGGTGTCTCGCTCAGGGGACACCTCGACCCCCCGAGTGGCATGAGTGCCACGCCACAGGAAGCACACCTACTTGTAATTCCTCCTCTGGAGGTGCCACTTCATGGGGGGCGACACCTCTGTGGCGTACACCTCTCGGAAGTGCGCGCCCATCACCTCGGTTACTCCCCCGTCTCCGGCGCCCAGGTCCAGCAGCCGGTCGGCGCGCCACTCGGGGGAGATGCGCAGCAGCCGGCGGAACTGATCGGGGGAGAACACGAACATGGAGCCCCGGCTCAGCAGCCTGAGCGAGGGGGAAGAAGGGTGAGGGGAGGAAGGGTGAGGCGTGGAGGCACACGAGGAGGGGCCAGACTTAGGGGGGTTTTCCAGCCTTGGGGTCGGGACCTCACTCAACAAAATGCAGCCACAAGAGAGGTTGGGAACCACTGGGCTAGAACCAATGTAAATAAGGATGTATATCCAGGATGTATTACGTTTACATTAAGGGCATTGAGCAGACGCTTTAATCCAGAGCGACCGACCAAAAGTACATTCGTCAGAAGAAGAAGGAGAAACAACAATATATATATATCGCTGTCGGTACAGCGACACGTTCATAGGAATGATTATTCTCGGCGTTATTGGCTGACCCGTTGATGGAGGTGCGAGACACCACGGGGCTGAGCACGGTGGACATGAACGAGTGGTACAGCTGGGTGAACAGCCAGCCCGACTTGTCGACGCTGTGCTTGAGGAAGGCCTGGGTGTCAGAGTCCAGGTGGCTCTGGACGAACAGCGGTCGCACAGCGTCCCCCAGCAGGTCGGTCGAGCACTGGTACCACTGGAGACGGAGAGAGAGAGACGGAGGCTCAAAATGAACGTCCTATGAAGAGCTATGGCTGGAATTAAGGCAACGACATAAGACACGGCAGTGCAACATCATCATCATCTTTTTTTTCCGATTTCTGGAACATCACGTTACCTCTTGCGTTTCAAGTCCGGCTTCCTCCATGTCGCTCACCATGTTGGTGAGCATGGACCGTGCCAGGGGGCTCCTCACATACTTCCCCGTCCACATCCTCCGCATGCACAGTAAAAACGCAATGTAGCCCACCACCCAGGCTACAAAAAGTAACGTCTTCAGCTGTAGATGACACATACGGACAACGGTTCAGCGGGACGGGCAAGCCAGTCCGTCGCAGCGGATGGACAGCAGCAGCGGAGGTCACACGGCCAGATTAAGTAAAGAGGTTAGAAGACCCCGGCCGGGCCGCCGGCCGATCGATATTTATAAAGCCACCCAATAGTAAGCGAACACGTAAATGCATAACCCCAGCGGCATCCTTTTGAAACACGAAACGGACCAACCTGCGAGGGTGCGGTGGGTGTATCAGGGGATCCCCTTTTGTGTGGCTAATTTAGATCTGTAGAGCAAACTGTGCAGTGTGTTTGCACAGGAGGCATCAGGGGGACCCAGCCCATTGAGTCAACTTCTGACTGCAGCAGCGCCTGCTACTGTCTGTGTGTTTCCGCCCGGTGTCTCCGCTAAATGTGTCCGCCGGCGGAACCGCTGGAGTTATTTCCTGGTGTTGAGAGCTACCGTGGTGCTGTCTTTATTATTCACCGAGAACAAGAACTTGGACTTTGATTAAAAAGAGATGCAACCGACATCCCTAAACCAAGGTTAACTACATTCTCCTTGAATTATGTGTTTGGACGTTGTTGTTTTTATTTGTGACTTACTGACTTAAGCCTCGAGCATGGCCCTGATGATCCCACCTTTACTTCTATATTTTCGCGTGCTTTAATATTTCAAAAGAACAGGCATTAATACCTGATGTTACTTGATGTTCTTCTTTTTTTTTTCAGACCCCCCACTGCCCTGTCTGCGTGCGCTGGTGCCCCCACTCAGGCTGGTCTCAGCAGCCATCTGGCGCACTGTGCAGCACAGGGTGGTGTCCGCCTATGGGCTTCTGGACCATGTCATCACAGAGATAGCTGAAATCGTCCCCGGACTTCTTAATTGCAGGCAGAGGTGTTTGCTGTGTTTTAACTTTCAAGCACAGGTGATGAATAAAACAATTCTGGTTTTACTGTTTCCAATGTACTGAACTCTTCTGTGCCCTGCTTATTTGGTTCAAACGCTTTCTTAAAAATCCTGGTTTCTTCTGCCAATAGCTCGTACTTGATTTGTGCCGTCCGGGTCAAACCATCGACTTGAACACACTTCAGCCACACTTGGAAAGAATGCAGAAGCTCAGTTCGTTGTTGAGCAAAGAGGTAGGTTTTAGACGTATTGTTCATAAGCACCGGGGCAAATGGGTTGTTGTGTCTGCTGTCATACAATCTGTGTCTCACAGGTAAACAACTCAGCGGAGGGAATGAGTGGACCAAGCATGCTTATTATTCTTATTCAAAGACTGATAACGGACCCAGGTAGCAGGCAAAACTTTTACCAGGTAAGTGGTGTGTTGGCCCAAATGAGATTACACAATTTGAAAACATTTCTCATACCTTGTTTGTGTTGAAAACTATTTAAAAATCGAATTGACCACCGCCAACCGACTGCCCCGATTTCAGGATGTTTTCCCCCAGAAATATGGGCCAGAATATTACAAAGCTGTGGAGTTGCTTGTGATGAAATTCCTTGTGGCGCTTGAGAGATTACTAGTGGTGCCGAATCTTCAACAGGTAACGTAAAAAACAAGGCATTGTCATCTGAGGTTACAAAGACGCCTCATTTTAAGATCCTATCTATCTGGACCACAATATAAGGTCTGGGCAATGTCAGTCTACACTGATTATGCTCTGCTATGAAATAGTGATGGATTTCATGAGTATTTCCTTGAGTCAGTTCGCGTCGGTCAGTTCGCCGAGAAGAATCTTTCAGAATCGTTTGTTCGTTTGTTCGTTCAGTCACGTTTCCAGTACAAAGTCTATAGTGGTGAATCATGGAATGCACGGTCCTCAGCTCCTCGTTCTCAAACGATCGTGCAAATGATCAACACAACACAGTAGTTCAAGGCAAAAACATAGCTGCAACTTCATGATTATGTCTACTTTTAGACAACACAACGGTGGCTAATGTGTATATACACCTTGAGCAGAGCCATAATCACTCTGTTCTACAGCCTACAAGCCAAGAACGAGTGACTGACTGAACGAGAAGTCAGCTGCGACTCTTACAACTTGCTATGCATTTTGCATTGCGGTCTCCCATTGGCTAAAATTTGACGAGAGTGTCCTAGACTCAACAGACAACAGCATACGATTGGCTGGCCCTCGTCTCAGTCTCTCTTCACCACTCTCCTAACTTAACAGTGAACACAGTGACTAGTCTACTCTGTGGGAGAACAAACGACAGAGACACACAAGGGAGAAGTGAAACATGACTGATTGAACTGATTCGGTTCGCAAACGACCCATCACTACTATGAAATGGACTGGAACGCAATCTGTCTACCCGTGGAAGAGGAAAGCCCACATCGTTATTTATTGACATTGCACATTTTAGAGCTGCATTATCTAATCTTTTCACTGAGGCAATTATTTTTGTTTAGACCAAAATGATTTAGCGTAAAAAAAACCTCATCCATAGTTTGATTGATTTCTGTGTTGGTCTGATTGTACTTTGTGGACACTGCCAGCAATCAAATGTGGTCTCAGTTGTGATTAAATCCCCTAATTGACTGAAATTATGTTTTGTTTCTCCTGACCAGGTGGCCAATATGCTGGGCAGTGCTCCATCTGTTCTTGCTGAATGTATTGCATTTCCACTCCCCCAAGAGCTCAAATCCCTCTTGGAACACCAAAAAGACTGCATTCATCCCAGCAATATTGGTAACACTGCATATATCATATTATTATGTATCGTAAATAGTGTGTTACATGGAGCTGATGATGATGATGGTTGAATTTGGATTGACTTCCCTCCGATATGCCAAACTTTGCCTCTCTGTCTCTATGTCACTAAAGTGGTCCGTTACTTTTGAGTGTGCTACTTGGAATAGACTTGCTAAGATGGCGACGGGGATCACCCCATGGGACGGTGCAGATGGAAAGGGTGCAACTTCTTTTGCTTTCAGCAATTGGAGTGCGGCCAACGTAGCGCTCTCCAAATGGTGGGAGGAATAGATGGAATTCCTTAAGACTGAATCCAACCAGACTTCTGTCAGAGCCATCAGTCACTCATATCGTTAATAGCGTTTTTTCCTATTTCCAAAAATCCAGTCAACATCTCGACATTTGCCATGTGTTTATGTCTTTGCTGAGCTGTTTCTGTTTCTGATATTCCAGATGTTCTGCACACGGGAGACAGTGTTTGCACGGCTCCGTCTCCCCACTCCATGGAGACAATCCTCATGGAGGAGGAGACTCTTTTAAAAGCAAATATGTTGGATGATTACGTGGCCCCATCGAGCAGTGGACAGACCGTTGACATGGCAACTGCAGAAAATGCCAGGATGGGATATGACACGAAAGACGAAATGAGTGCAGGAGACGGGGTTACGATTCAGCCCATTGTGGTTAAAGTGTATAGTCTAGAGGATATTGCTTGCATACAGCAGATGGTGCCTTCACGCAGCCTCCGTGTTGTTCTGGATCCTCGCGCTGTGGAGTTACATTTGGGACGTAATATTAAAGAGCCGGAAGATGAGAAGGTTAAACTCTGTGTGAGAACGGATGGGGATTCCACAAGTGAGGGACAGAGCTCCGCCTGTGTTAAGATGGAACCAGAAATTACAATGATTACCATGAAAAGTACCCCGGCAAATGAACACCTAAAAAGCACATGCATGTCAAATGTGGCACCTGCATCGACAATGGCCAATGAGGTGACACCAGTGCTGCTAGATCTCGACATGGCACAGTGTTTCAGGAGGAAGCGAAATGACACAGTTCTCAACATGACACAGTATTTCAAGAAGAAGGGAACAAAAGCTAGCAAGACATGTCAGATCTGCGGCAAAACTCTCAGCCGCTTGTCACATATGCGCAGACATGAGATGACACACATCAGGGAGCGGCCATTCCAGTGCCCTCAGTGTGAGAAATCCTTTCAATGCCCATACAACCTGAAGCGACACATTTGTCACGGCGCTGGACTCCGACCAGGAGTGGCAACACCAGAGGACAAAACTGCCAAAAGCCTAAGCCCCAATAACCTAAGCCACGGTTGTGCAAGCATAGCTCAGCTCCCTCAGACTGCAATTCATCCAGGTGGCATCTGTCAGAGTGCTCTCCAAGGTACCCAAAGTCTGAGGAGCCATGAAGAGGTGTGTCCAATAACTTGTCAAGAGTGGTCTTCACCTGGAGAGGACATTCCTTCTGCTGCCGTGCAAGAAAACACCCAGCCAAATCAAGCAGTCCCCGGGGACAGAACAGTTATGGAAAGAATGGAATCAACACTGCGACAAGGGAGCGACACGTTTGAGGAGGACAAATGCCAAGTGAAACTAGAGCAAACCTGCCAGGCATCAGAACCCGCTGTTAAAGGCAGCGAGGCCATACTTGATATGCTTAATGAATCAGCTTCGTTGGAAGGTAACTTTTGCACAAACAAAGCGCAAGCGCTGACCAAAGACATGGAGGCGAAAGAAACAAACTCTACACCCTGTGGTGCTGCGGTGAAGGAAACCCCCAAAAGAGCACCCCTAAAGACTAAGTCTCCCTTAGTCTGTCCAAACTGCAAGGTAAAGTTTAGGTCCAAATGTTCAATGAAGAAGCACTTGGTGACGAAATGCAAAGTTAAGAAAATGACATCAGCGGAGGCAGACGCTGCTATTCCGGGGTACAAGACCTCGAAGGAGAATACGGGCAGGAAATCCAAAACGGCTTCGGCTTCTCATTGTGCCGAGTGCGACATCTCGTTCCCGGATGCAACGAGACTTGTGGCGCACAATGAAATCCACAAGCCCCGCCGTTGCACAATGTGCGGCGAAACTTTCAACGGCTTTGTGGAGGTAAACCAGCACTACGCCGACGCTCATCAGTTCCACGGCCCGTTCCCTTGCGCGTCCTGCAATCGGGCTTTCCCGTGCCTGAAGGCTCTGATCAGCCACGAGACGGTTCACACGGGCGACCGCCCCTTCAAGTGCTCCAAGTGCCCCAAGCTGTTCCGAAGCACCGGCACGCTGAAGAGACACGAGTCGATGCATACGCGGGAGAGGGCCTTTCCGTGCAAGGAGTGCGCAAAGAGTTTCCGATCGGCGTCGGAGCTGAAACTGCACGGTCGCTATCACACAGGAGAAAGGCCGTTCAAGTGTCGGGAGTGCGGGAAGGGGTTTGTCCAGGCCTACTACCTCACCGTTCACATGAGGAGGCACTCGGGGGAGACGTATTGGTGTCCGTCCTGCGATAAGAGTTACAAGAGGGCCGAGACTCTGAAGAAACACCTCCTGACCCACATAGGGGAGAAACCGCATGAATGTTCCCACTGTGAAATGGCCTTTAGCCGACCCGAGCTACTGAAAGCGCACATGCGGAAGTTTCATTTGACCATGTTGGAATCAGGCTGGAGACCCGTCGTCATATAGTTTGAGAAAGAGACGAAAAATTTTGATTGAAAAAGAGACTCACAAAAGAGCTCTTCATTTATTTAAATAAAACAATATTACAATCATTTTTTTATAGGTTTTCAGCAAATCCACACCCAAAAGTTTATATGTTAAATGCAAAGGCACATGTATGATGTTTGCGTCTTCATTGATCCTCATGTTAATTCTTGTTAGTTGGTTTGGTTTAAGTTATTATATCCGCACACATGACAGTACGTCACTTCAACGGCCGTGTAAACATGATGCTACGTACATGCATGGTGAGCTGAGCCTTTAATTACCCAAAGGCAGTGGAGCAGGCGATGGCCCACTTCACATAACCCGCAATTAAACGTGAAAGTGCGGTAGTCCTTTGCGGTCATGACTTGCGGTCAAGGTTTTATAATTGCTTTTGATTGAAAAGTCCGGGGGTCTTTAAACGGGGAGCAGGAGAAGCTTCATTAAGGCGGAAATAAAAAATATATGACACGGAACATGAATTGAAATGAAAGGATAATTTATGCTTTAATTATAGAATATGCTGGACTCTGTAATTAAAAATGTGCCTGGCGGTTACAGTTTATCTGCCATATTAGGCCTACAAAAAGTGTAATTAGGCTACCAAATAAATTATCTCACGTTGTAATGTATTTAGTCACAAATAATAAATTAATATATTCAATTTTACTGCTCTGCCCTTATTTGCCCATATTTTGCTTACACGTAATTCAGGACGGCAATAAATATCGCCTTTAGGAGCAATAGGTGGGTCTATCCACTAGAGGTCACTGCTATCAAACATTTGATCCTGCTCCCGACTGTTTGAGGACATTGAACTGCCAAAATGCTTTTTATTAAAACTCAGTCAAAACTAGCAATGCGTCATTTATAACTTTGTTAAATGTTTACTATTTGTTGTTGGTATGTGTGTGAGTGCCAACTGTTTCGTTTTCCAGGGGTAACCCCAATGGTCTACAGTGTTGTGCATGAACTAGTTCAAAAGAACAAGTTCATTTTTCTATGAACTTTGAACTGAACGTAACATATTTTTAACTAAAGAACTTGAACTTGAACTAGTTCAGATTTTGTGACGTTATGAATTGATGCTTAGGTCCAGATGACATGTTTATTAAATAGAGTTACTGCCTTAGTTGTGATGAATGAAACAGGTGTACAAATAATATCCACAACAATTTGAGATTGTAGTGATGGGCAGCAGGTAATGGAGAGGATTCATTTTAAAAGATAAGCACAGAATATTCACTCCAACAGTTTTTCTTCAGTTTCTAAAAAAAACTTAATGAACTGAACATGAACTAGTTCAAAACTGAATTGATGAACTATGAACGTGAATTTATTCATTTTCTTTTGTATGAACTGAACTTTGAACTTAGTTCATGTGAAGTGTGAACTTGCACAACACTGACGGTCTATAATTCTCTCTCTCCCTCTATATCAGTTCCCCCGATTCTCCCTCCCCATATCTCTCGTTCGCTCTCATTTTTGGATCCAGCCCCTGAACAGTTTCATTGTGCAGTGCTGTGTATGAGCGCCCTGTGTTCCTGTCGCAACAAAAGGGCCTTCACTGGCACAGAGCGACGGTGCCTCTGCCACCATTCAGCAGTGGAGCTGCAGGCACAGATCCTGGCTGCTGCCTGCACACACACACACACACAGACAGACCGCCCTGCTGTACGGCGGCAGGAGAATAACGGGTCGGGTTTGAGGGTAGAGTGAACCGGACCGTGACATGGCTCCGGTAGTGCCCTGGCACGCTAACCTGGACCATGGCCAGTTGACCCTTCTGTCTCTCTCTCTCTCTCTCTCTCTCTCTCTCTCTCTCTCTCTCTCTCTCTCTCTCTCTCTGTGAAATGGATGTCTGTCTGTTGGTTGGGAGATGGAACCCTGTGAGTGTCACTGTTTATGTGTGTGTGTTTGGGTGGGTGTGTGCGGGTTTGTTTGTGTGTTTAATCATTCATTATATACATTTTGATAGGTTTTGATACATGTGTGTGTGTGTGTGTGTGTGTGTGTGTGTGTGTGTGTGTGTGTGTGTGTGTGTGTGTGTGTGTGTGTGTGTGTGTGTGTGCGTGTGTGTGTGACACTGTGTTGGTGTTCAAGGGAGCGACAACTGAAGGAAGCTGAGGACGCAGCAGGCCAGCCTTAGCATTGTGGCACAGAGAGGCAGGATAAAGAGAAAGAGAGAACGAATAAATATCAATGTTACGCTTATAATGTCACCGTGGCTGGCGGCACTGCAGTTCAGAATGGAGACGAATTATGTGTGAACTCATACCTTTCCAGCTCAGTGTGGTTAAAGTCTGCCTCCACTGGGACACCACAGACACTAAACAGCGTCAGCGTGGGCGCACTGTGTGTCACGTTGTTCCAATTCGACTTTCCTTCCCAAACAGCAGGACACTCCCCCCCCCTTCAGTCCCAAGACGTGGCTTGGTTTGTAAAAACAACAATCCTCTTACCGTCAAGGTACTGACAAACCCGTCTTTGTTCTCATGATCATCATGGAGTCACTTTGCCATGTTCCCCGCGTGTTCCCGCCCGAAGGTGACCACGCAGACAGACGGCTGACGGATGATCCCGAGCGCTACGTGACGTGGGTCCGTCCTCATCGGGGGCCGTCGGAGAAAACGTCCACATCCGTATGCGTCAGAGGGAAGCCTTGTTAGTTAGGCTAAAGTGGCGGTGCACATCATTCACTGCCTTGCTATTAGGCTACCAGGGAGCGCGGCAGGAATGTGACCCCTCGTCTCATTGGGAATGCCCCGCTAATGGATGGCGGCCAATTGAAAGGAGTCTTTGTCTCTCTCTCTCTCTCTCTCTCTCTCTCTCTCTCTCTCTCTCTCTCTCTCCCTAAGATGGCCTGCCGCTGCTCATTTAGATGCACATTATGATCCAGTGTGGACGTGGAAAGATTGAGGAGCGCGCTGGGACAATGTGACTGAGCTGGGCATGAATCAAAACTGTCATACACACATATGTGTGTGTGTGTGTGTGTGTGTGTGTGTGTGTGTGTGTGTGTGTGTGTGTGTGTGTGTATGTGTGTGTGTGTGTGTGTGTGTGTGTGTGTGTGTGTGTGTGTGTGTGTGTGTGTGTGTGTGTGTGTGTAATACAAGATTAACCCCAAACACCCTAAACCCATTTTCTATATTTTCTTCAGGCGTGATTATGTTGCTGTGTATTCATCTGAATTTGCATTGATGAGTTGGAGTTCTTATTTAGCTCACGTGCTGCATATGGCTGTTGATGTGGGGGTCATTATTCATTGTTTATTATATCGACCATAATATTTACTACTGATTGATTAGAGGTAAACAAGGTTTCGGGTTTGTGTGAGTGCAGTTCAAAAAATAATCACATCATTCCTTCCATGAAGCGGAAATTGCAACGGGGTTATTATGTCTGTGTTCTTATTTTTAAACACTGACTTGACTATTAAGCAGGGCGGCCCAGGCCTATACATATTTAATTGTATCTGTCCAATAAACCGTCTTTTTCTCTGAAGTTCGACTTCAAAAGAAAACATTTAAACTAAAGGAGAAACGGGGTGTTATCTTATCGCGGCGGAGCGGTTGGGATCACACACCCACACTCCAGTGATCTTGTCTATACGCACATCGGAGCTCGCGTCGTCAATATGGGCTTACGCGTCCCCCCAAGGCGCTGCTTTGTTCACACGCAGCTCTTCTGTTAAACATCACCATCCTTCATGGAGCGGCTACTCTGAGCTGGTGCACTCCATTCCGTCTACTCATCTTTTACTAACCAGAAGTGAAGTGCGGTTTCTCCCGGTTTACCCTGCTTCTGTGCTTTGAATGTATATACTTGCTCCCAGCACTGATGTATATACATTTGTGTTGTGTTTGAGAGTATTTTCATCGAAACTTTTCAACCATGTGTTGAATTTTGATGTGGACCAAATACCCATGATGACACACAACAAGACAGCCCCTGTGTGTGTGTGTGTGTGTGTGTGTGTGTGTGTGTGTGTGTGTGTGTGTGTGTGTGTGTGTGTGTGTGTGTGAGAGAGAGAGAGAGAGAGTACACGTGGCAATCAAATCAATCATGTGTCAATCTCAGTTATCATCTACAGCCTAATTACGTTTTTATTTTATTTTAAAATACTAACCATTAGGATCCGCAACAGCATTTTATCCTATTTTTCATACTTGTATTTATTCCACCATAATTAGGTAAGAACAGTATTTTGCAAATTAAATGGTTGTCTTCAATCCTTTTCTAACATGAAGTGAATGAATCATGTACATTGATGTGTGTTCTAATCATCACAGCCAACGACACTATAAGACTAGAAAAGGTACGTGGATAGAGGATCCTAAATAGTAGCGTTTTCCCGGTCTACTGCCAAGCAATTCCTGTCTTTTACTTAATATGATCCGCGTAGGTACACCAGTTAGCGGTCCCCGGGTCGACAACAATAAAAAAAAAAATCAAAATAATAACAACCACTACAACAACGAGAATACATATGGATTTTTCTTTGCGAACATTTGGACACAGAAATATCCGAAACCTGGAGGAGAAATCCCTCGACCGGAAGACTCCCTCGCTGTCTCGCCGCTAAACCCATGTAACTGAAAGTCCCGCCCTCTCTCCAGCCAATAACGCTCATTTAGAGCATCCCGTTCCAACCTTTCCGTGACGGGAAGAGTCTCTGCCAGACGAGGGGAAAGCCGCGCAGAGGCTGGCTCTAGGACCATGAGGAGCGCTGTCGGCGAGCACATGCATGGGTGCGCTCACAAGACAACACTTCTCCTCTGCACAGTAATTGGCCGGGAATTGATGCCATTCTTGTGCTATTAAATCGTTTAGGTGCGTTTCAGTCTCTCGGTGTTCGCGTTTTGTTCGCTTCCCCCCCCCGAAGTTTACTCACTTTTACGCACGGCGGGTGCCCCAAAACGCCTCCATGAATGAATGGGGACGGTGCTGCGGGTTGGATACGCGCTCTCCTGGATTAACGGTCTACTCCTGCGCCGCTTGATCATATTTCAGGAAGTCATCGGGACCGTGCACATCAGCTGTTGAAGTCGTGCCTCTGTTATGGTTGTGTTGCAGTGAAACATTTCGCCCAGACCTGTCCGCGTTTCGGTCGGAACCATGAACTGGCACGGTCACTTGAGCCTCAAGTTTGCGTTTCTGACAGCGCTGCACGCCTTGTTGTCATCGGCGTTCTCGCTTCACGCCGTGGACGATGTGCGCTCGGAACCCTTGCAAGGTAAGAGTTGAAGATAATTCATTTTTTTTTCTCTCCTTGACGTCCAACATAATTAATGAAGGTTTAAAACTACATTTTTACTGACAGTGTGAACTCATAACGGAGAGATTTTATGTTCTGACTGAGCATGTGTCCGACTCCAGCGGAGATTGTACGCGTAATGCAAACGCGTAAACCAGAGCAAGACCACCAATGACCCCCCACCCCCCCAGTCTTGACGTTCTGTCACCCAGAGAAAGAGCAGCGTGATAACTTCTGTACTACTATGTGATTTAGCCCACGGTGGTATACATGGTGTACACACGCACGTTTTGAATGCATTGTGTAATAACAAATTAGCCAGGGTGCACACCGCCGAATTTAAAACATGTTGAACTTCCATTCAGGGTGGGGGGGGAGAAGAGTTTGCGTTCAGTGGGTGGGTGTGCCGTCCTTTGATGACCATAACTCACTTTTCCAGAAGTCTGTTGCACCATATTCGATATTGTTAGGCCTATTATTATTGTCAGTAGACATAGGAGGTAGACGATGATGATTATGATGATGATGATGATGATTAGTACTATTATTAAGATTGGTCCATTCTATACCTTTTCTATTCAATTTCATTTGTCTTTTTTTTTTAATACTGACAGACCATACTGACAGATCGGTTCGTGAATAAATGCTTTCACTTAGCTTCCCCGGCAACTTTATGTTGAGAACATAATAAATCATTAGGCCTTGTGCCCCCCCCCACCCCCCCCCACCGCCCCCTCCACTTATGCACTCCTCAGAATTAAAGACATGCTGTATTGCAGATGACACCGAAGCTGTCTTGATAATACGTGACGCCAATTATTCCTCCATGAGCGCCTTTAATCATGGTTTATTTCAATAGTTATTTTTGAATATCGGTTCTCTCTCTTGTCACACAATAGCTCGCATGAGTGAAATGGATGTATTACTGTAATGTGGCTGTGGAAGTCGTGAACTTCTACAGCGGATAGATAAGTCCATCATGTGAGGCAGACGTCCAGCAATTATGCTGAACGGTTCCGGTAACAATCTGAAGTACCGTGGCTGCGGAAACGTCATCACCAGACTGAATATATTAATAATGGTTGTGTGTGTGTGCGTGTGCGTGTGTGTGTGTGTGTGTGTGTGCGTGCGTGTGCGTGTGTGTGCGAGATTGAACATGTGTGTGCATGTTTGTGTTTGTGTGTGTGTGTGTGTGTGTGTGTGTGTGTGTGTGTGTGTGTGTGTGTGTGTGTGTGTGTGTGTGTGTGCGCATGCTGGTTGAACATCTTTGTGTGTGTGTGTGTGTGTGTGTGTGTGTGTGTGTGTGTGTGTGTTCAAGAGGCTTGCATGTTCCTTTAGTCATGCACACTTATAGTGAGTGAGTGTTTATTCGCCCGGGCCGGGATGTGTGTGTGGGAGACACATTGTGCCACACCCTGCAATCCCGTGACCCTTGAGGGGGGGGGGGGGGGGGGGGGCCCGGGCCCCCGGGCCCCCAGGGGACCCACGGCCACTCAGGTTCAGTGCTTTATGATAAGTGAACGGCCCCCAAGGGCCCTCTTCCTTTTCCCCTGGGGGCTCTTTGAGGACATGTGTGGGGGGAACACAGTGCTGGACGTCTGGGGAGCTACCGCACTGTGGGAGCCCTGCAGCGTCCACACTGCATCCGTCCGTTCACGGATCTCAGTCACTTTGCATTATTTAGGGCGCTCTCGAAATGCATTGTGGGTTTTGAGAAAAATTGAGAAATGTTCAACTTTTCCAGGGGCAGCGACGGATCCGTTGGCCAATCGGATCGCATTATGCAAATACACGCAAAATACACTGTCCAATGAAATCGCCTTTGTAATACAACCCGGGACAACACACATGGATATGTCAAAAAAAAAGCCCCCAGGAGGCTCAGGAGGTAGAGCTAGGGTTGGCTGGAAACCGGATGGTTGTTGGTTCGATCCCCAGCTCCTCTAAGTGTTGATGTGTCCCTGAGCAAGGCACCTCACCCTAACGGCTCCTAACTGACGAGCTGGCTGTCGCCTTGCATGGTCGACTCCGCCGTCGGTGTGTGAATGTGTGCAGGAATGGGTGAATGTGTGCATGAATGGGTGAATGTGTGCAAGAATGGGTGAATGTGAGGCAATATTGTGAGGTGCTTTGAGCGGCCACTCGTCAGAAAAGCGCTGTGTAGTACGACAGACAAATAAAGGGGCTGAATGGCTATGCAGAGTCCAGGTGAACTCTGAACAGGTGGGTTTTGAGTCTTTTGCGGAAGCTGGTGAGTGACTCTGCGGTCCTGACATCAGCAGGGATTCCACCACTGTGGTCCCCAAAATAGAGAAGAGTTGTGATTTTGTACTGTACTGTGATATTGTCAATCGTACTGAGGCCGTACATTTCACGTTATGGCTGCTGCCATTGCTTGACATTTTCTGCATCCAGCAGTGGAAACAATCCACATTTGGCCAATTTAAGTTGTGGGGATTGGTTGGCCTCCACGTGGTAGTCTAGCGCGAAAACTCATTTTCTTGTCCTAATATCTTTTTGATGAAGTGAAACTGTCAAACCTAACCTCTCAAAAATAAACGATATGGAGATGAACCAGACGCTGAAAGACTCTAACCAACCCAGAAATACGCGTTCGCTTCATTATGAGAATCAAAACCCAATTTCTCCGTCGACTTGGAACTCTTTTTGCATCCCAACACACGAGCCGCCTAGAGGCCGTTAGATGAACGACACTATTCCGGTCAGCCTGGGCCACCGAGACTTCCGACCCATCGCAACACCCTCTGCTCCCAGACTACAGATGAGGTGACTGGTGGTCCCGGATTCTCCTGGTCTGAGTGGGACCGGGGGGGGGGGGGTGGTGGCGGGGGGGGGGGGGTGGCCGTCGGACCACCAGTGTCACAGGGGCTCATAAACATTTCATAGACAACGGGGACACATTTATAGGTGGGCAGAAACAGCCCACTGACCTCACCGCCTCCCAGTTAAAGAGTGTTCTTTTTTGGAAAGAAAGCAATTTTTTTGGTGACCTTTTCTCCACCACTCCCTCTTGTAACAAAGGGGCCCTCACCCAGACTCTCTGGTGGCGACACACACACACACACAAGAGAAAGATTGTCTGTATCGGTGATTGGAGTTGAGTTGAGTGTGGCGGCCTGTCTCTCTTCTGTGTGCTGTCCCTGTGGGGTACCCCAGCTATTTTCAACCCTTTTAAAAACATTTAAATGTGTTTATTATAGTAACGTCCCTGTGCTGCTCGTGTAGATGAACTCATCAGATCAGTAGATAGTGGGAGGTTAATGGTCACAATAAATCAGTGAAAACAAAAATTGTTGCTCACTTGAATAAACCTCTGCACTACAGTGTCCAGACTTTCACTGTCAATATCTCCCTCTCTCCTTCTCCTTCTCCTTCTTCTTCTTCCTCTTCTGCCTCTTCTGCCTCTTCTCCACCCTTCCTGGTTTTCTTTCTCTGAGGTGTCTCTGGGTGTGCTGCTGGATGGTATCACCTGTGAACAATGTGCTCTGATAGT
Source organism: Micromesistius poutassou (assembly GCF_964030765.1). Classification (NCBI taxonomy): domain Eukaryota; kingdom Metazoa; phylum Chordata; class Actinopteri; order Gadiformes; family Gadidae; genus Micromesistius; species Micromesistius poutassou. The sequence goes on along the minus strand of NC_140291.1, from coordinate 1,577,440 downwards.
TGACACACTTGGCTTGACAGGCAGTATATTTTTAAGACAACCCTGTCACTACAGCCGACATGACTCTCTATCTCGCTCTCTCTCTCTATCTCTATCTCGCTCGCTCTCGCTCTCTCTCTCTCTCTCTCTCTCTCTCTCTCTCTCTCTCTCTCTCTTCCCACCCCCCCCCATCTGTCTCTCTGTCATCACGAGAGCAGCCTGCTCTCTGCATACTGCAGACATATGAAAGCTGAGCTAGGAATATATTTTTGGACTGTGTAGTTACGGCGTTCCTTTAAGTAAGCGCTAGGAACAACATTAACCCTCGGGAAATCGGATATCTCCGGGCTGTGACCCATCCCTTTTTTTGTCCGAGGCCTCTCTCTCTCTCTCTCCTCTCCCTCTCTCTCTCTCTCTCTCCTCTGATTGCCCGGAGGAGACATTTGTTCGGTCCACCCCTGAAAGAATGTTGTCGAAGGACGTTTTTTGAGACACGCGAGATTGATGCCGGCGCGAGCCAACGTGTTCTGGAGCGGAGCAGCAGGAGGAGGAGGAGGAGGAGGAGGAGGAGGAGGAGGAGGAGGAGAGCGGTTAATCGATGGAGCAGTTGTTTGTTTCCTGCGCTCTGATATAGCGATCATCATCGTGTTGCCGGGAGGGGGGAAAAAAAAAAGTCATTTTCTTTCCTGCGCCGGCTTAGCACGGCCGACCCACC
>NC_140291.1:1551969-1576546 GCF_964030765.1 Micromesistius poutassou | reverse complement strand
TCAAAGAAAACAATCTACAATCCCAAGGAATGATTTTAGATGTTTTAAAAGGTCCCATGACACATGCCAACAGGTGTGGTTGTGATTAGCCGTTACAAGCCTAGGTGTCATCACAGGTGGGCGTGTCCACCTACTGACGTAGATGTGTGACGGGATAGATGAGAAACGTTTGCTACGGTCCACTGCGGTAGGCCGGTAGACTGATCTATCACAGCACACACGTCTAGGTGGACACGCCCACCTGTGATGTCATAACAGGTGGGCGTGTGACGGCGAATCACCAAAACACCTGGTGGCGTCTTAAGGTCCTTGCTTGCCAAAAAAACGGCCAAAAAAATGACATCACCAACCCCTGACTATGGTGTTGTTGGCAAAGTTGGGACAACACCAATTCGACATCTCCGCCTACAATGGACCGTCTCAGACATCAGTCCCCCAGGGGGGTTCAGTGTTTGTCGGGGAAGTGGTACAGAGACAGGAGGACCCACACAGACGTGGCACAGAGAGGGAAAACTTACAGTAAGGGGACTGTAACGGATATCCCGGAGCAGATTTTGCCCCGTGGTTGACCTATTTCATGCAGACTGGTTCGTTACCCCTCCTGCCTAACAAAGTCCTGCCGAGACCAGGGAATCGAACTTGCAAGGATAACTGTGAACTCTGGCATGAACGGGGTCAATGGAATACAAAAACGGATATGAAAATAGTGTCATGAATATTATCCTTAGTAGGCCTACGTGACATTTGTTATTTTTGGTAGTTTTGGCAACAACTGTTTAGCTATTTAGTGTCTGACCTGCGGCTTTGTTTGGTACAAAGGATTTTCTCTCCATGGGTCGTTTGGAGAAAACTCTAAACGACGAGTTTAGAGTTTAGAGAAACTCCTTTAGAAAAACTCTTTGGGAACCACAAATCATTTCCCCGGTCTGATTCTTTGTTCGCTTTTCGTAGCAAAAAAAAAAGATTGCCGGCGTTCACACGACCCCAGAGATGTCGTGACTGATTTGAGTCAATCGTGTTCATCCTGACAATATGTGATATATTTATATATATATATTATATGATGTTTTTCAAAGCTCTGCCGGCCGTCTTCTCTGTGTGACAAGAACCCGGGGGCGCGGGGAGACGGCTCTGCTCACTCTGCGTCAGAGAGCGTTTGAAATGGTCGTGGAACAAGCAGCCCTGGTCTGTTTTTAATAAGACCATAAACCACGGGTGTCGTGTAGTTATGGGGGGTGTACCAACAAATTGTTGATTTAATAGTATTGGACCAACAGTCGCTCATCAATCATCTGGCTCGGAGCGATTTCAGCAGAGCTCGGAAGCGTTTGTTCGCGTGGAATCAACTTGCCACTTCATAAACTGTTATCGGTGATACTCATTAGAGGGAAATAACAATTAACAATTAACTGGGAGTATTTGTAGAAGATTAATCGATTTTTTTTTTTTTTTTTTTTGTGACTAGGAAGGTTAATTGTCGTTTAAAAGAAAACACATGACAGTACTATTCTCTCCACACTTTTGAGTGTGTTTTATATCCTTTTATTGCAGTCATACAAGCTTCACAGCCTCAGCGATTAACGGCCTCACCCCCCCCCCCCCCCCCCACCTGTCACCTCAAATGTCCATAAACCCAGGAGGAAAAGGATCAAACCAATAAAACCTGGAAATAGGAGGGCATATATTTGATGATGTACAACTCCATTTCCCCTTCGGTGTTCCCACCAATCAAAAGTAGTGCTGCAGACGAGTCAGTCACACCTCGACATGCACAAGACAAACTCCTAGTCTCACGAGACCAGCTGCAGAATCATAAGTTAGCGACTCGCAAATGAATATTGAGCCTAGAAGAGGAACAGGACGTGAGGGCGACATTCTGCCAACGTTCCCTTCCCTTCCTACCTTGATTCACAACAACAACAACAACATTGAAGAGGAATTCTCCAGCAGGTTGAAAACAAAACGCTGGACAATGTTCTAATCTACGCGGCATTGGGCTCAAGAGGTAGAGCGGGTTCGCTGGTAACCGGAAGGTCGCTGGTTCGTTCCCCAGCTCCTCCTGAGCCGAGGTGTCCCTGAGCGAGACGCCCTCACCCTAACCGCTCCCGACGGTGTGTGTATGTGTGTTAATGTGTGCATGAATGGGTGAATGTTAGGCAACATTGTACATAGGCCTGGGCAATAAAACAATAAATTATCGTATCGTGATAGACTTTTGATCAATATCAATATGAAACATGTTCAATATATCTATCGGTAAGAGACTGGACCACTGAATCTAGCAGCTGGGTTTGTTACACAAACACGGTTCCATACTTATTCACAATATTTGAGTGTTTTTCATTGTTGTATTGACATTGGAGTATTTATCAATGAAGAACAGTGGAAGGTCGTATTAAGTGTTAAACAGAAGTGTTTAAATCCAGCATGGAAATTCCTAGTCTTTTTAGGTCATTAAAATGATCAATAGTTATCGATATCGATCAATATGATCAAGTTATATCGTGACATGTCTTTCAGCCATATCGCCCAGGCCTAATTGTACAGCGCTTTGAGCGACCGCTGGTCAGAAAAGCGCTGATGTAAACGCCAGTGGCGATTCTAGACCGGTTTTAATGGGGGGGCCGAGATGGGCCGACTTTTCTGTTAGAGGGGCACAAACCAATTGTTGACGGGTGGGTTGGATCGCGGACGAGCGCTACTGCGGGCGCGATTGTCGACGGGGGGGGGGGGGGGGGTTGGATCGCGGACGATCGCTATTGTGGGCACGATTGTTGACGGCTGGCTCGTTTGGGAGGACCACAGGGGGGGTCGGACTCAGAGTTACGGGGGCACTGGCCCCCCCTGGCCCCCCCCTAGAACCGCCACTGGTAAACGCAGTCACCATTTCCCGTGTCCTCTGCCCCCCCCCCCCCCCCCCCCCCCCCACCCAGGAGGTGGAGGTGGCCCACAGCATCCTGCAGAGGAGAGCACCCGGCTGGGGGCCGACCTGGACCGCCTGGTGCCGGTGAGGCTGTGTGGGGGGGTGGGGGGGCAGGCCGACCCCCCGCCCGCCCCCCCGGCCCGGGACCGGGACGGGGGGGGACCAGGGGGACCAGGAGGGTCTTCCTGTCCACGCAGCAGGGGGAGGACCTCCTCTGGGGGGTGGACAGCCTCCATTTCGTCGTCGACACGGGCGTGGAGAAGAGATTTGTGAGTGTGAATCAATTAATCAATCAATCCATCAGCAACAAACTGTGGTCGATGGTAGTGATCAAAGGCTTTTTCTTTCTTCTAAGTATTACCGGTTGATTGTGCTTGTTGTTTTTTACTGTTCCACTCGACAGGTGTACAATCCCAGGATCAGGCCTACTCCGAGGTGATCCAGCCCATCAGCCAATGCCGGCGGTACGTGCGCAAACAGCTCTGTCGCCCGGCAGGTAACGTCAACAACGCGGCAACGCTGTTCACCGAGAAGTACTTTTAACGCAACGTGGAGACGGAAAGGGCTCATCGATCCCCCCCCCCCCCCTTGACCTCAAGTCGTGGCTGCTTATTTGAACACATAATCGTTTTGAATCTGTTTTTATTAAATTATTTTGTTTGTTGTTTGTTTTTCTCCAGGGAAGTGCTTTTGTTTGTACCCCGAGGGGACGCCGCTCCCTGCTGAGAACGCTCCACGGATCCTGGAGTCCAACCTCACGTCCACGGTCCTCTTCCTCAAGCGCATGGAGATCGGAGACTGGGACAACTGTGACTTCATCCAGCGGCCAGGTACCCGCCCGCTCACTCACTCACTCACTCACTCACTCACTCAATCACCCAGGCACGCTTGCCTGGGCAGTAGCCCCGTCAGTCCCAGTTGTCCTACGAGCGCGGGCCGTGGTTCTGGAGCGGTTGACCCACACAGGGGGGGTCTAACTTACAAAATCTTTGATAAACCTTTGAAGTTCACAAACTCACGCACTCACTCTCACTCAGGAACTCACCCACTCACTCACTGACACACTCATGCATTCTCACACACTCATGTACTCTCTCTCTCACTCACTCACTCCCCCCCCCCATTACACCCTCACTCTCACTCACTCACCCCTTCACTCACTCACTTGCTCACTCACACACTACTCATGCACTCTCACACTCACTCACTACCCCCATTACTCCCTCACGCACTCACTCATGCACGCATTCACGCACTTATCCTCTCTCTCACTCATGCACTCACTCACTCTCACCCTCTTGGACCCCAGTGGGACAACACACATCATCCCACAAAGGTGCCTGTGGGCCGGGGTGGGGAGGAGCTGTGTGTGTGTGTGTGTGTGTGTGTGTGTGTGTGTGTGTGTGTGTGTGTGTGTGTGTGTGTGTGTGTGTGTGTGTGTGTGTGTGTGTGTGTGTGTGTGTGTGTGTGTGTGTGCGTGCCTCCCCGGGCCAGCTGGACCCCCAGTACGTGGTGGATGTTTGGGTCCAGCGAGGCGAGCCTTAGCCGAGCTGACAGCCACGGCGGACCACGGGGGCCCCATTGTCTGCCCCGCTCACCGGCCCCCGGCGCCGCCGCTCACACACACACACACGGGGGGGGGGGGGGGGAACACAGGGAGGAGGACCTGCGCTGGGGGGACACAGCGGAGGGAGGGGGAGCCAGGTTCATTAGCGGCCAGACAATGGGCCGGTCTCTGTCTGTGGGTGGACGGCCAGCGCCGCCGTAGCACAAAGAGGAGGGGGGGGGCTAAAGCAGGGCCCTGTGTGGTCATCACGCCCCCGGGGTCGCCGCCCTCACCTCAGTGGTTGGCGACTGTACAGCACTCACCCCTCGCGTGTCCAGCGAGCCCGTCGTCGGTGCTCTTTGATATTTGTGTGTGCGCGGGGCGAGGGTCGGGTGAAGATGAGGTTCTGTGTGATTTTTCGTGAACGTGTTTCGGAACGTCGTGTTTCGTGGGTGTTATGTCGTTCTGAGCAGAGGTGCTGAACTAATCCGCCGATGAATGGGGGGGGGGGGGGGGGGGGGCCGTTCTAACTGAGAGTGTGGAAGAACAAAATGTCATGAGTGTGTCAATGATGTGTGTTTATGAGTCAGCTTTTATATTTCATTTGTTGTTAATCAATTCATGTTATTTATGCATTACATCTTCACATGTGCTCTTCAGGAAAAAAAAAAAATAGATATATACATAAAATAATATCAAAAATATGTTGAAAATATATAAAATAAACTACAGAGAAAACATAGAAACTAAGGTGTGTGTGTGTGTGTGTGTGTGTGTGTGTGTGTGTGTGTGTGTGTGTGTGTGTGTGTGTGTGTGTGTGTGTGTGTGTGTGTGTGTGTCCTCAGACCCCGAGGGTCTCATGCAGGCCCTGGAGGAGCTGGACTACCTCGCCGCGCTGGACAACGACGGCAACCTGTCAGAGATCGGGGTGATCCTGTCTGAGCTGTTCCCCCTGGACCCCCAGATGGGCCGCGCCCTGCTGGCCTCCTGCGAGTTCGACTGCGCCAGTGAGATGTTGACGGTGGCTGCCATGTTGTCTGGTAGGCGCCCCTGAAGGTCACCCTTCACGTGAACTAAGTTCAGAGTTCAGTTCATACAAAAGAAAATTAATACATTCACATTCGTAGTTCACCAGTTCAGTTTTGAACTAAGTTCAAAGTTCAGTTCATACAAAAGAAAATGAATGAATTCACGTTCATAGTTCACCAGTTCAGTTTTGAACTAGTTCAAAGTTCAGTTCATACAAAATAAAATGAATACATTCACGTTCATAGTTCACCAGTTCAGTTTTGAACTAGTTCAAAGTTCAGTTCATACAAAAGAAAATGAATAAATTCATAGTTCATAGTTCACCAGTTCAGTTTTGAACTAGTTCAAAGTTCAGTTCATACAAAAGAAAATGAATGAATTCACGTTCATAGTTCACCAGTTCAGTTTTGAACTAGTTCAAAGTTCAGTTCATACAAAATAAAATGAATACATTCACGTTCATAGTTCACCAGTTCAGTTTTGAACTAGTTCAAAGTTCAGTTCATACAAAAGAAAATGAATAAATTCATAGTTCATAGTTCACCAGTTCAGTTTTGAACTAGTTCAAAGTTCAGTTCATACAAAAGAAAATGAATGAATTCACGTTCATAGTTCACCAGTTCAGTTTTGAACTAGTTCATGTTCAGTTCATTAACAGTTTTTTTTAGAAACCGAAGAAAAACTGTTGGAGTATTCTGTGCTTATCTTTTAAAATTAATCCTCTCCATTACCTGCTGCCCATCACTACAATCTCAAATTGTTGTGGATATTATTTGTACACCTGTTTCATTCATCACAACTAAGTTCATTCATCTACTCTATTTAATAAACATGTCATCTGGACCTAAGCATCAATTCAGCATGTCACAAAATCTTAACTAGTTCAAGTTCAAGTTCAAGTTCTTTAGTCTACGTTCAGTTCAAAGTTCATAGAAAAATGAACTTGTTCAATGAACTAGTTATGTTGAACTAGTTCATGCACAACACTGCAGGCTCGGAATGAACCGTCTCTCCCCAGAGGTTCTGCTATAGCGTCGTAGAACTAATCCCGCCCCTTTGGGTTCCTGGTTTCCTCCCCAGGCTTTGACCCGCCTCCCCACAACTGGAGGCGGAGTTACGCCTTGTTCCCTGTTTATCGTTTGAGGAGATATCCGTCTGAAGAAAAGTTAATTTGCGCGAGTAGACGCAGCTTTTGGAAGGGGGTTTTAATAATTGTTCTATGTTGGCCCCCTGGCCATTGTTCAAGGTGTTGATCTTAAATCTTAATCTGAAAAAAATTGAAACCAAATCTGTGGGGAGTAGGAACAGAACATTAAGACCACTGAACTTTTATCATTTGACCCGTCCTAAAGTGTGTATCACCATGTGACCAATGAGTGAGCAGTTGATATACTTCTGTATAATTGAATCCAGAGTTCACTGCTTAATGGATGTTATTTGATTAAAATATTGTCTCGTCTTTTTTTCCCCCAGCCCCGTGCTGCTTCCTGCCGCCCCCTGCTGGCATGATCCACGAGGCGCACCAGTGTCACAGACGGTTCCATCACCCTGAGGGAGACCACTTCACCCTCATCAACATCTACAACGCCTTCAAACGCAGCCAGAGCGACCCACGTGAGAGCCACCTACAAACAGAAGCACCTAAACCGTGTGTGTGTGTGTGTGTGTGTGTGTGTGTGTGTGTGTGTGTGTGTGTGTGTGTGTGTGTGTGTGTGTGTGTGTGTGTGTGTGTGTGTGTGAGATAACCTGTATGTTGTTTTCCCCCGAGCCACAGACTTCAATGTTGAAAGCTGGTGCCGGGACAATTTCCTCAACCCCACGTCCCTGGAGACGGCCGAGTCGTTGCGGTCGGAGTTGTGGGACATCCTGAGTCGGATAGAACTTCCTGTCTCTGAACCCTCCTTCGGCAGCCAGACCAACACCCTGAACATCAAGAGAGCCCTGCTGTCTGGCTTCTTCATGCAAGTGAGTCACGAAAGACAACGCAAATACAGTTTACCTGAAGTGAACTGAAGTTGGGGCATTAGGCGTCGGAAAATGTTCCATGATGAAATCTGTTGCAATCTCATGTCAAGTTCTTTGTTCTTTCAAGTTCTTTCAAGACTTTGATGAGAAGAAAAAGCCGCGATTCGAACCACAACCAGTTTTTGTTTGCAGACTTTGCGATGAAAATATATAATCTTTTATACTTTAAACTATTTCCCTGACGAGACTTTTGATGGGTCTGTAGTGGATACATCCCCCTGTGAACGACTGTGACTGGGATTTGTTGCACATGCCTCTTCAAAATCAATGCAACACATTCAAAATCAATGCAACTCCTGCAACACACACACACTTTTTTTTCCCATGGGGTAATTTTTATATTTTTAATATTTCCGTCAACTTAACGTGATGTGATTGGCAGATCGCGCGGGACGTGGACGGCGGAGGGAACTACTTCATGCTGACCAACAAGCACGTGGCCCAGGTGCACCCGGTGTCCGGGTACGGGCCCAGCACCCACAAGCTGGGCCTGCCTGAGTGGGTGGTGTTCCACGAGTACGCCCTGGCCGAGAACAACTGCGTCCGCACGCTGTCTGCCATCTCCCCACAGCTGTAAGTGTGCTCGCCCCCCCGGGGGCCGCCACGCGGTCCCAGTCCAAGTCTTTGAAGGCTCAGTTCTGGTTCCACGTTGAAGCAACACAATGATGTGCAGCGATTTGGACGCCAGTCGTGAACCTCTTTTGGTTCTGCGTCGGGTTTTAGTGAGCGGACCAATCAATCGCCTCGACGCAAGGTTAACATTTTTGGGAGGCGCACGACGGGTCGTTGCGGTGGATGCAGGGACGTAACAGGTCTGTAAACCGCCGTACGCTGCGTCGACGTGGAACCATAACTAAGCCTTAACTCTCTGGTGCTCACACAAGATAAGATTGTTTTATTTTGTTACTTGGTTAGGGACTGCTACTGGTCTCATAGTCAATCCATCGTTCAACTAACCGTATCTAAACCCATATCGTCACCGTTCCATAATCACAACGGTGAATTTCTGTAACTAATTCCAACGCCGTGTCTTATTTGTTTCCAGGTTTATTGAAATGACGCCCCAGTACTTCTTCTACAACCTGCCCTCCAGCGAGAGCAAAGCCATCCTGCAGCACAGCCTGGAGCGGAACGCTTCCAGGAACAGCCCCGCCGACCTGAAGCCCAAGAAGTCCCCCAGCGTGCACAGAGAGGCCAGCCAGGAGACGTTGTATGACCGATGCGTGTTACAGTGAATTCACACTTTCAAAATGGCTGCATTCAACCAACCCCCCCCCCCCCCCCCCACACACGCGCCATCAGCAGTCCACGTACGGTACTTATTTAAAGCCTTTATTTGGGGTTTACCAGCAATAATTGACCAAGTGGCTGCTAGTCTTTCTGTACATGTAGGTACGTAAGCAAGTTATTCCTCCCACCATTTCACCGCTGCTAAATGAGTCTTGGGTCTGTCCTTTTTAGAACCTGCCTTGTGTATATAGATCATGTTTTACTTTAGAAAAAAATATATATAAAAAGGTTGATGTGAAAGTGTTTCGATTTGGTGAAATTTGGAAGAAATGTGTGTAAAGTAATTCATGGTTCCCCCTCTGGCAGGGCACATTGACTGTGGTGTTGATGAATAAATACTGTCCAATACAGAACGTTTGCCTGCTAAAAATGCCTCTGATTTTAATCTAATTTGTGACTCTAGAGACAAATCCAGCCATCTGCCGGTGTTCAGGTCCACAGAAATGCAAACGGCAAAATCTCCCAAGAAGTCTGCAGGCGAGAGCGCATTTATTGGGATTTGGAAAACTTGCCCACACCAACATGTTAGAGGTGGAGACAAACCGTTTAGAAAAGTGATTTTCCTGGAGGATATATGTATATATCGTCCCGTGTTCACGTAACAACAGGAGTCAGTAACTTTAGGAGTCAAGTAAAGGAAACTTTCATAAGAAATATTCTTTTAAAGAATTGGGATAAAAAGTTTGTATTTAACCTCCTAGCTCCTTCAGTTCATTCATAGACTAGAGTAACGTGGTCGTCTTCAAGTCAAACACAATGAATGCTAACGCTTTAGTTACTTTGTTTTATACGGTCGCTTATATAGAAAATACAATATGCCGAAGACGAAGCATTCTTGCCGTCCCGAGACTAATTAAAATTTACAAATGTACCTAAATCGTAAATATATTTGAACTGGTGTTAAATCTCAATATCGCGGAGTAAATGCCCTGTTAAAAAAAAACAACACAGTGGGTGTAGTGTCAGCGATCAATGCCACCCCTTTTGCTGAGTTATAATTACTAAATCACTTACTCAACGCTACTAAACTTAAAGTACAAATCTGTAAGTAAACGTTTGCATTGAGCCATGTCGGAGTCCAGGGGGTGTGTTTTTATTGGGAGCTTCAGATGGTGAGGTACTCCTTGAGTTTCTCCATGACGGTGGGAATGCTGTCGGCCGGGATCAGCATCACCGTACGGAAGGGCTTCATGGGAACGTCGTCGAAGGACCAGCGGCCGCTCAGACACGAGTCCGTCTCCTCCTGCACCGAGTAGTTGAACTTCACCGTGGCGTGCTGCCGGGAGGCAGAGGAACACAACACACACCGGTGATGTAGCGGGCCGGACAGCTGGTTTGAAAAACAACTGACTTTTGAAGCCGTCGGCCGCCAGTGTTTTTTAAAAGTAGTCTCAATAGAGTTGAAGCGTTGCTGAAGTTCTATTCTTTAGCTCCTCCCATGGACTGAATTAACTGAATTGTTGTCATTTGACACATTGTTTAATTTAGGCTCAAACGACGATGAGGGCTGCCGGGATTGATTTTAAAACCATTATTTATTTCGACTACAACTATGAATTAGATGTATCGAATTATGAAGACATTTTGAATAATGACGCCGTGTTGAACAAGCCATCATATTCTGCGATTTCAATAGAGAAAGCAAAGCACTAGCCGTCGGTCAATAGACAAATGGATGCATGAGATGCAAAGACATCTTTACATGTACAATGCTATTTTATATACCTTTGTATACCTTTTTTTTTAAAAAGGGTGTCCTATGAGGAAGGTCATCAAAGACGCCACGCGTGTGAACGTTTCCAACTCTTACCTCGTAGAAGAACTCCTCCTCTGCGTTGACGAACAGCAGCTCCTCTTTGGGCGCGGCGCCACCGCCGCCGCGGGCCGGGATGCTCTTGGTCACCTCCTTGCAGGTCTTGCTGATCATGAGGCAGTAGTGACACTTCCCGCTGGGCTGGTTGGTCCGCTGCGCCTCCGCCATCTCCTCCCTGGAGACACACAGACGGGGAGCTGTTTTGTTTTCGGTGTGTGTGTGTGTGCTGTTGGCACAGAAGTGTGTTTAACGCCTGATTCTCATGACCCCCTGTTGAAACTTATGTGCAAGCTTTTACATTATTATTCACGGGACTTCATTGATGTCTGCTTGTTTCTTTTTTTTTACCCTTATTTGACACGTTATGTTAAGGGTCCGATTATATAATATACAATATTCCAACTGCATTGCTTATATTTTGTGTAATTGTGTGACTACACAAAATATAAGCAATGCAGTTGGAATATTGTGGAAGTTATTTTGACCCTTAATATCAAATCACATTCGTTGTATTTTTTTAACACGATTTAAAATATGAACGTCGTAGAAAAACCTGGTAAAATTTGTCATCCGAGCACAGTAAGGTTAGCTTTCCAAAACGCCAAACAAAAGTACCTCCGCCAACACCACTTCCACGGCTAACCCCAACAACCCAACCCAGCTCGGCTTAAATGAACGGCGGCCAGGCCAGTACAGGCCCAGGTCAATGCCTGAGTGTCCTCCCACTCCATTGACACACAAACGGCGTCACTGAAACAGCTTTCCTTAAACGCTCTTGACAATGTTAAAAATGAGTTGGATGCTCTCATAAAACTCTGAATAAATCTGATGCATTTCCAGATTAAATACGACATGAACCATGCATTGTTTACATCCATCTTTGGATTTGTCCAGACCAGGTGATGCAACTGGGATATGTCCGGTCTTTGTCTTCTCCAAACCCCCCCGCGCCCCCCCACTCTTGCACACTTATTGTATGTTGTACGTCCTTGCACTTTAAAATAGTACTGAGGTAGGATAAGGCGCTACACAATTCTATCTTTGTTGTATACAGGGTTAATGGGTTAACCTAGTGATGGTTAGTGCTTGGCACTTGCTTCTACGAACATCCTTACTGTACCCACAGCGAAACATTGTTTCTCTTTCTTCTGACAAATGTACTATTTTCTAAGTCTCTTTGGATCAAAGTGTGTGTGTCTGCTAAACGCCCTCAGTGTAATGGAATTGTCCTCCTGTGAGTGACGTAGCTTAAGCCTGAAACCCTCCTCCAGCGCGGCGTGCTGTGCGAGACTCACTGGAGCTGTCTGTGCAGCGGCAGGGCGATCTGCGGCGGCACGTTGATGAAGCGCTCGCTCAGGAGCAGCCCCACCGACTTGCTGGTGTCGCTGAAGATCTGCTCCAGCTGCTGCGTGACGCTGCCAGCGCCGTTCTTCTCACAGTGCTCCATGATCAGGTCCTTCACCTCTTCCACGCACTGGACGCCCTTGGGTCCACCCAAAAACACACACACACACACACACACACACACACACACACACACACACACACACACACACACACACACACACACGTTTAGGAGTCTTAATTGTCTATGAACTTGAGTGAACTTTTGTCTAGCGCTCGCGCGGTGAACGTGATCGTTTACCTTTCTCTCGGTGAGGTTCAGCATACTGATGAAGCCAAACACTTCGTCTGGGTTGTCCTCTCCGTCGCTGTCCTCCGGCACCTCTGCTTGCTGAATCAAGATGAAACGACAGTGTGTGTGAGATATAGTTTGTGGACGCAGGTGTCCACGAATGACATTTTTAGGACCAGACAGACAGAACACACTTACCCGGACTACGCTTCCAATGTGGTTCTGTTGGATGATGAGGTCGGTCAGATCTGACGTGTTGACGTGAGCCTTGAGGAACAGCTGTGACGAGACGCGAAGCAGATCAATGGGAATGTTATGGAAGGTGTGCACGTTTGGATATTAAAACTGTCCCGATTATTCTTAGGAGGATAATAAAATGCTTCAAACCTGTTGCAGAAGTTTCTTGATGCCGTTGAAATCGGTGTGCGCGATGGCGTGAGCTTCAAAGTCCACCATGACCTCCTGGGGGTGTAAAAGATGAAAAGAAAGCAATGAACAAAACGATCTGCACCCCCTGCTGTCAGACATTTAGAGAATATAAGTGCATTGTTGACATGTTAAAGTCGAGCCACCCTATAAATACACGCACACATGCGACAGAGGCGGGCAGCAAGGCCCCGCATGAGGCACGCACCAACCCTCCACTGTTTACCTCGTTGATCTCCTCGTCCGAGTCCTCCTCGCTGTCCTCCGCCGAGTCCTCCTCGTCCCCGATGCTCTCGTCCGAGCTGTTTTCGCTCTTTTCGCCGTTTATAACCATTTCCACCGCACGTTTCTTAGCCGAGGAAGCCATGCTGCTGCACACACACACGCCGCTGATCCGTACACAAACCAAAAGGGGCGGGGCCAGCGCCGGGGTGAGAGGTTATAGAGGCCCGGAACCACCAATGAGAAACTACACTTCTGCGGCGGGCATTGTGGCTCAGATCTCGCGTTACTATCCAGTCTGCGGACGGTTCTTTAGATCCAATATGTCCGCTTGTTTCCGACTCACTCGCGGAATGGCCCATTCGTGTAGTAAGGGGACAGAAGTTAAACATTTATTCATAATTATTAACAAAGCGTATTGTTTTACATTATTTTGACATCATTCGCTTTTTTAAAGTACTTATGTAATTTATGTTGTTTATAATGTGTTTTAATGATTTCAGGACAACTACCAAAATGATAGAACGATAAATTTATCCCCTCGTCTTAGCAAGAGTTTAAGTCGCCTTGCAGTCAGCTGTACGAACCATGGACTTCTATTGAGAGCTGCGAGCATTTCCAAGTACTGTATGAATCAACACCGTTTCACGTGTTTTAAAGTCTTATATTAAGCGATGATAGAATAATGACAGAAGTAGAACAATCAACCATCTCTGGCGGCATGATTATTTTTGACACGTCGAGATTAACTTGTTGTGCACAGTCTAAACGTCAGCTGTGCCTTCTGAGTATCTTGCAGAAGTTATCGTTCATCGAGGGGTTTCGAGTCATACACAGAAATTGAGCATTCACTTTCTATTATGAGCGGTTCTCGGTGCAACTGCCAATCACGATTGCACACATTTTTATCAGCCCATTGCACATGCCAGTGTGTTGGGTGGTGCTGTTGTCTTCTAAACTCCCCCTCCCATTTGCGGCGCAAAATGCTTCTGCAGGTTTGAACCCTACTACATGTTCTGGTGGATTCTCTTCGAATGCCTTGTGGTTGTGTTTCGTTCTGTCCGCGCAGGGGTTCGATGACTTGGTCAGCATGCGGGTGTTGCTTCTGAAGGAGCCGAGGGATGGAGAGGCAGGACCTGACCCGTATGTCCAGGTGAGGTCGTACTCTCACTCTCTCAATGTGTATATCATGTCCTTCAAATGATCGGACTTTGCTGACGTGTTGTGAAAGGCAAAGCATTGGCCAAGACTTCAGTGTTGATCGTTGAAAACGTTTCCATTATTCCACAGGAGTTGGCAGCCCACGGGCATGACGCAACCATGATCCCGGTTCTGTCCTTTAAGTTTGTCTCGTTAAACACCTTGTCGGAAAAGGTAATGTATGTGTACAGTCTTCTTTCATGCAGTTTATGTTACAGTTGATTCAGTACAGCTAACACTCTGTGCGCTCTCCTTGTAGCTGTTACAACCAGACCAACACGGGGGGTTGATCTTCACCAGCCCCCGAGCGGTGGAGGCCGTGAAGATGTGCATAGAAGCGGAGGGACGTGGAGAAGGTAAATCGAGTTGATTTAATCCCAATGAATGAAACTATTCCACAGCTGTAAGGTAAAACGGTTACCAGATAACAACTTTGTATTGCGTTCGGCTCAATATGTAACAGCTATCCTATCCTATTTTATTTTTAAATATTATAATACATGTTTAAATTTAATTTCAGAATGGCGTTTGATAAAGGACAAGTGGAATGCTAAATCTGTATATGTGGTTGGCAAAGCAACGGGGGATTTGGGTGAGTACCTGTGCATTATAATCTAAGTATAGTATAGACTGTCCACACATTTGACCAGGCCAGTATACAATCTCACCAATATTTCAATGCTTGATATACTTAATGTCTCTTTTCTATTCAACTTTTCTATTGGGTCATGTTGCAGGTGTTTAGCAACCCCGATTCTATTGTTGTCATGTGGTGTTATTAGTCTTAGCAGGCCTGTGTCACAACAATGTTTAAGGTGTAAAAACCAACATACATGTCTAGTAAATAGGCAATGTAGGATTCCCCCTGTCTGTGTTTGCCACACACACACACACACACACACACACACACACACACACACACACACACACACACACACACACACACACACACACACACACACACACACACACACAGCCTCCTCATTGGTTGTCCCTTGCACAGTAGTAATGTACAAGCTAATCTCTGCACTCAACATGTGCTCAGAACAAAGAGCATTGTGGGTAATGGCGGTGAAACGCTGTTGTGTTGTGTTTTTGTGTGCAGTGCGACAGCTGGGTCTGGACCCTCTGGGAGAGGACAGCGGGACGGCGGACGTCCTGTCCCGTCTCATCATCCAACGTAGGACATCTTTATTTACAAATATATTTTAATAACTTTATTTATATTTTTTGCAGTACACAAAAATATGACTTTAAGAACTCACAAACCACCACCCTCATCCCAGCACCACCTGGTCGTCAGACAATAATCATATAAAACACAAAAATGTACCGGGAAAAAAAATATATAATAAAACTAAATACAAAGACAAACTTAATTATAGGAGACCACTTGTGAACGCTTTTGGCTAACTAACTATAAAATGTACATCCACGCCAGAAAGGCGGTTGGCGCTAACTGACAGAACCTCCTTCCATTCTGTTAACTGACACACAACCTCCTTCCATTCTGTTAACTGACAGAACCTCCTTCCAGTCTGTTAACTGACACACAGCCTCCTTCCATTCTGTTCCCGGCACAGGAGAGAACGCAAACATTTCCCCGCTCTTTTTCCCCTGCGGGTCCATCAAGAGAGAGGTCCTGCCCACAGCGTTAAGAGACAACGGTGAGATGATGATTATTATTTTAGATTATCTTTTTTTTTTTTTCCCTTGTCTACCACTTCAGACTCAAGGTGAAACAACTCCCTGTGTGGTCATGCTAATTATAACCGACTAATTGTGTTCACTTTACCACCGCTGGGGCCTGGTTCCCCTGCTCCCAGGAGTGCCTCTGGAGACGCTGACTGTCTATCAAACAGCGGAGCATCCGGACCTCCAGGAGAAGCTCACCAGCTACTTCACTCGGCAGGTCAGTTCGTCTTTTGACAGCATGCTTTAAATCGGAGGAGGAGGGGGGGGATGGGTTAATTTAAGATTTATATATCTAGGTGTGTGTGTGTGTGTGTGTGTGTGTGTGTGTGTGTGTGTGTGTGTGTGTGTGTGTGTGTGTGTGTGTGTGTGTGTGTGTGTGTGTGTGTGTGTTACATTTCATCCAATGATTTTATCTGTCACAGGGACCTCCAGCCAGCATCGCCTTTTTCAGTCCGTCAGGCGTGAAGTTCTGCCTAGAAACCGTGAGAGAGCTGTCTGGTGAACGGCTGACCCAGATCAAGGTGACCTTTCTCTCTCTCTCTCCACACACTCACTCACTCACTCACACCCCTTCCACTTGTGTGCACCTGTGTACTTCCTTCACACTGAGCAGGGAGTTGAGTGCGTGGCGACATCACAGGAAGGCAGAAGTACGATCCTACGAAGAAAGACACACACAAAAAAAAAAACGGCACTACACTGCTCTACTCTTAACACCTCTGTCCCAAAAAAACAAGTTTTTCTTTTTATATTTGTGCTCCTCCTCCCAGTTTGCCGCCATAGGGCCCACCACAGCGGACGCCATGGCGGCGGAGGGTCTCTGCGTTAGCTGTTCCGCCGACAAGCCGAGCGCTGCCGGGCTAGCCGCGGCGATAGCCAAGGCGTTACTGTGACGACGACGATGACCCCCCGCCCCCCCCCCCCCCCCCCGTCGATTCACAAACACGCTCACACTTTCAAGGGACTTAATCAAATGCTGTTTTGTGGACGTTGTTTGCGATTCAAATAGGAGCTGTTAATAACAGCGGAATCAATCGTGAATGTGTTATTATGTTTATGTATAGATATTTAAGCGTTAAATCGCAAAAATAAATGTCATTCAAAGACTGCCACTGTGTTGTATTGATTCAGTTTTCAAAGTAATTATATTAAGAATCTGAAAAAAACCAGACCTCTTAAATACCAAATATCTGTTCTGATATATACCAGTATGGTGGTCCAGATAAGCCCATCACATCTGACCGTTTTTCACCCCAAAATCAACATCCTGACCGCATGGTTTCCCCAGAGTGAGAACAATGAGCGTTTGTGTGTGTGTGCGCGTTTTCTATGTGTCTACAGCGCATGGTGGTGACCTCCTGATCCCCCTTCCAAACTCCTGTGTCGATCTTGTGACGAGGACGGTGCTGTCGACACTGACCTCCCCCAAAACGTCGTCGTTCTGAACCACATGAGCAGCACACCGTGTGTGTGTGTGTGTGTGTGTGTGTGTGTGTGTGTGTGTGTGTGTGTGTGTGTGTGTGTGTGTGTGTGTGTGTGTGTGTGTGTGTGTGTGTGTGTGTGTGTGTGTGTGTGTGTGTGAAACCAGCTGTTCACAGGCAATCACTTGAAGACATGTTGTTCCAATTGACCCCCCATGCACCGTATAATTTAAACAGACGGGGTCGTACAGCCCTTTGGAAATGGACACTTGTCAGTTTTAAGCCCATAAGTAGTCTCACAAATCAGACTTGGTATAATATATCACAGTCGTAAGGAAGGACCTGACACCAGCCCATTAGTGAATTATTAAAAACCCAGTGAAGTGAAGAGCTTGAACAATGGCCACTTGTTAGCCACCCTCCGTCGTTGTTTTATCTCGCCGCTAATCGTGAGCACGCTGCAGAGAAACCGACATTGATCCCGCCGATCGATGGGTTTCTTGAGCACTTTCCCATTAAATACGGCTCATTCCGGGAGATTAGGCTGCTGGCGGGGCCCCGCCAGATAACGCCTTGTTGTGGAGGACGATTAATAAAATTGAAATGGAAATCAATTACGAGCAAAGCAAAGAAATGTCACAGTGAGTGGAGCAACAGAAGATGACAAAGTGTGTGTGTGTGTGTGTGTGTGTGGTAGTGTTGTGTCTGCTCACATATTGTTGAAAGCGTTTCTAACTTCTTCGACGTTGAGCAGAATACAAAAACAAATACCGCTGAAGATGCAAACTCGTTTGCTCAAGTCAATACCGGTGCGCTGTAATTCTCGTGTTAGGCCTTATACATCTATATATAGGGTAAACAGCTGCAAATAAACATAATTGCTTGCTTCATGTTTCATTCAAAGGCCAACTCTCAAAGTTTGGCTGTCAAAGGCTAGATCTGCTGCATTTCATTAGGAACGACTTAATTGTTTGCCTCATATGGATCTCGTCAGAATGGATTCTCATGGGTGAATCAAGTATCTAGCCGTATCTGTATATTTATACGATGAGAGGTTAGAGATGCTGCACCATGTAATACTGAAATAATTGCATCCAATTAGAGAGCTATAATTGCCCCTAGCCACCTCATCCCAAAGAGGCTGGCGCTGGCACTGTGCACGTGGAGACTGCAGCAAGCGGGAGCGTGCAAGAGTCACAGAGGCAATGGAAACAGTTCCATATCAGGCGGTCACTATTCAGTACACACATCCCAGAGAATAGATCCAGTGTGATCCACGATAGGTCTCTGGGAAGGTTTGAGCTGGGACAACAACAGCATGGCCTAGTGGAATCATGCCGGCTTTAGATTGTTTCTCAAAGGCCTGGTTCTTCCATAGGCTTTCATTTAATTAATTCATAAATACAATTAAAATAAAGGTTTATTACATTTACATTTAGCAGACGCTCTTAACCAAAGCGACTTACAATAGGTACATTTGTCAGAAGAAAGAGAAGCAACAATATATCTCCGTCGGTACGGTAAGGAGATAAACAACCAAGCACTAACAATCGTTAGGTTAACCCATTCCCCGTATACAACAAAGATAGCTCGGATAAGATGCTACACAACTCTTAAGTACTATTGTTAAGTTCCAGGACATAAAACATACAATAAATGTGTACATTAAGTTCCATATTCATGCCATAGATAGACTTAAGGTAGACTCTAAGAAGAAGTCTCATCCCCTTTAGAAAGTCGAGGAATCCACTACAGGGCCGCATTCCATTTGTTTTGCCCTTGTCTTGTTATCCTACTGGGGGTCTAATCCGGTTATGATGTCTTACATGCGTTGGCCCCCGGGCTGAGCCACATGGGAGGTGAGGAAGGCATCCATCTTGACTGGTGTTTCAACCTACTTGACCTTGTGAGTGGATGTCTTGTTCACAGTGGGTGAAATGGAGCATGGTATTTATAGCGGGCCGATGGAGTGGTAGCACAGTAGTGGTCCAGCAAACCAGCTGAAATACTATCAGGATATGATGCATCATGTCTTTATGTTGTGATATAAATTATATATCAATTAAAAAAAGGGTTAGTGTAGGTATTTATTAACATGGTATTCTGCAACTGTCCAACTATTAAAGCCTACATTTATGCTACCGTGTAATATTACTTAATGTATTATTTGAAACATGAACGCATGGAAGGATTTTGTGACTTTAGTGGCTTTATTTGAGAATAACCAGCAGAGGGCAACATAGACACACGAGACTGGTATATGAATGGTAGTTAACCAGACAACTCATTAACAATATGTAGAAACTTGTTTGCTGTCACAATAATAAGCAGCGTACGATATGGACATGGCGGTAGACGCTCCCGTTCCCCACTTCTGAGGGTGCAGCTGAACCTGGTAGCCTATATGAGGTATTAATTCATCACCGCACGCATTTCACCATGAACATCCAGTAAAGTTTGTATTTACTTCGAAAGCATGGGCCATCGTTTGTGTGCCAAGGTAACGCATATGCATGTCAAGCATTAAAAGCTGCCAAGCGCAAAAAAACAAAAAATAAAATGCATGCATGGTAGAATCTTTTTCACATATATTTGTAGTAATTTAGTTGGGCTCCAACTTCCTCGCCTGGCAAGGAAAATACAGATTTCCTACCAGGGTGTCTTCTATTGTTAGCCTGGTCTGTGTGAAATTGTTAGTGGCATTGGGTAAAGTTGACGCGTTCTTACTTATTCCAAAAATGACTTGAGGTTGTGGAATATACATATTTCCCCGGACATATCCTCGTCAGACGATAGGCCCGCTGCATGTTTTCCAGGTGCGGATAGTTCAGCATGGACCGGGGAACCAAGAGGAGACGGGACGGGTTCCAGTAGCCTATTCAGCAGGGAGTCAGACTTTCCTGCAGGGCGGACCGTTGCGTTGTTTTCTGCTTTGACTCCAAGTGGCGTCGTTGACACGGCTCAGGTTTGTTTACAATGGCTCCACAAGAGCAAGTTTTTCCGCCTCACTTTCACTCTTAAAAACACACCCGCACACGCGTTCGCGCGCGCGCGCGTGTGTGTGTGTGTGTGGAGACGTCATATTGTTATTTTCCCTGACTATAACTCGCTCTATCTCCCCTTTCTCTTCACAAAACTCGGATAGAGAGAAAAAAGTTGGGATTTAACGTGGAAAAACAGCGATTGATGCCTTGGCTCTCAATTTCACTTTCAAATCAATATTTCAAAAGCTTCCTCATCAAATAGCGAAAGTGCCGTTACCCAGGGGCCCCATGTTGAAGAGAGCGATAGGGGTTTAGATTCATAGTTACACACGCACACACGCACGCACACACACGTACGCACGCTTTCATGCAGTCATTATACCATGGCGGTAAAAGAAAGTGTTTGGCTGCAACAGAGAGCTGCGTGAGTGAGTGTGCTGCTGTAAACACGGTCTCAAAGGATGACAGAATGAGTATCCTTCACACTGTACACACATTTCTCCCCCATGGTTCTCTCTCTCTCTCTCATCCTCTCTCACCCTCTCTCCTTCTCCTTTCTCCTTCCCCTTTCTGTCTTCACTGAACGGAAATCGTACAGTAATTACTTTTCCTGTTGAGAATAGTCCGAGCACAAAACAAGGCTCACTTTAATAAGGCATCCCAATCTGTGTGGGCTAATTAAATAGTGTGTGTGTGTGTATATGTGTGTGGTCTCATACATAATGCAGTTCTTCCCCGTTTATTGACTAAGTACCTGATAAACAAACGAGCCTGGGTGTGTAGGAGGAAGGGGGGGGGGGGGTTGTTCGCCGCACCACCCTGCAGCAATCACTCTCCACTCTCTCCCATTTGTACCACGGAACATCTCCACGGAGCGGAGGGGGGGCGTCTGTCTGTCTGTCTGTCTGTCTGTCTCTCTGTCTCTCGGTCTCTCTCGCTCTCGCTCTCTCTCTCTCTCTCTTTCTCTCTCTCTATGAACCTTGACCTTTAGCTTTGGGGGGGTGGGGGGTGGTTGAGTGAAGGGAAGCCATAGCATAACAAGGTTTTATTATTTTTTTGCTGTCAGAGTGAGTGGCAGCTGCAGGTCAGGGGGAGGGGCCAGAGGGGGAGGAGGAGGAGGAGGAGGAAGGGGGAGGAGGGGTCTGTCCCACGCATGGTCGCACAGACGAGACACGAGCGGGCCCCTGCCGAGGCTATTTGGGGCCCCGGAAAGAGAAACGGCACAAAGATAATCAAATGGCAAAGTGACAGGAGGAGACACGTGTCACGGCCTGGGCGGGGCCGACGGAGACAGGCGGCCACTGATGGTGGTGATGGTGTGATGGTGGTGATGGTGGTGATAGTGTGATGGTGGTGATGGTGTGATGGTGGTGATGGTGTGATGGTGGTGATAGTGTGATGGTGGTGATAGTGTGATGGTGGTGATGGTGTGATGGTGGTGATGGTGTGATGGTGGTGATGGTGTGATGGTGGTGATAGTGTGATGGTGGTGATGGTGTGATGGTGGTGATGGTGTGATAGTGTGATGGTGGTGTTGGTCGGAGGGTGGTGACGACATGATGGTGGTTACGGTGTGAGGGTGGTGATGGTCAGACGGTTGTGATGGTGATGACGGTTGTGATGGTGATGACGGTTGTGATGGTCCATCCGTCCGTCTATCTGATTATAACGTCTGACTTTCAGTTGGTCCGTTGTCAGTCTGTCTCCATGTGTATCTGTGTGGCCCATCTACCGGTCCACGTGTCCATCTGTCTGTCTGTCTGTCTTTCTCTCTCTCTCTCAGTCGGTCGGTCGGTCCGGTCGTCATAACAACCCCTCCAGTGGGGCTCATCATCATCATCATCCTCCTCCTCATACGTCTCTTACACTGAGAGCCCCGCTCATTCAGTTACACCCGGGCGGTCGAGACGGGCCCCTCGTCTCAGCCGCTCCAGGGCCTCCGTGTCCATGAGTGTGCACGTGTGTGTGCACGTGAGGGGCTTCCCTCCATGGTGAATAAACACAAAAGCTTTGTTTTTTTTCTTTTTTGTAAAGCAACGCCGCGCAAATGATCTGATCTGCATCTCAGAGACCCCTGTTGTTTCCTCTCTCTCTCTCTCTCTCTCTCTCTCTCTCTCTCTCTCTCTCTCTCTCTCTCTCTCTCTCTCTCTCTCTCTGAGTCACACACACACACACACACACACACACACACACACACACACACACACACACACACACACACACACACACACCTGCCCGAAGAGACTACTTTGCACACACCGAAGCGCTTTCGAGAAATTCGTCAAGTGGTTGGGCCTCTTTGTCGAAGCATCTCATACCGCTTTCACCTTCTCTACCTCCAGCCCCTTTTGCCACACACACACACACACACACACACACACACACACACACACACACACACACACACACACACACACACACACACACACACACACACACACACACACACCAATCACAATCCTCTAATGGCTATCTCCATGTCTCGCTTGTGTTTTCTTTATTCTCCTCCTCCTCCACTCTGCCTTCTCCTTTCTTATCCCCCCCCCCCTCCCTCCCCCTCTCTTCTCTCCTTCCCACCACTCCCCCTCTTCATACTATCCTTCCCTGGGGGCCGGGGTTGAGGGATGGATAGCAGGTTTTTGGAATGAGCAAAGGGCTGAATAACACTTCTTATTCATTATTACACATATGAAAGGATCCATGATACGACCTTGATAAGGTGCCAATGGCTTCAGGTCGTGCTGTGATGAATGGATGGAGAGACGGACGGATGGGCGGCTGAATGGGCCGTTGAATGGGGGGAGATGGAGTTTATTCTTTGGCAGCGCCCCCCCCCCCCCCCTCGTGAAGCCTGCCCATCAGGGTAATGCTCGCCGGGAAGTGTATAGGACACAGGGCGTTCTCAAGGACGAGCTGCTAGTCAACCTCAGCTGTGGCTGCTGCTGCTGCTGCACACGAGGGTTTGGGGGCGAGGGCGAAAGCGCTACCCAGCGATGAGGTGGAGCTGAGAGCCGCGGCCCAGTGGTAGCAGGGTAGAGTGTGCCGGTTTGATTCCCGCGTTTCCGCCGTGCTCGATTATTGGCCGGTGGTAACCTTTGTCGTTGTCGTCTCTGAACTAAAGTGATAACTTTGAACAACGTTGGCTTTTCGTTTGTCTCCAAATGTCAAACTAAAGCCATTGACATTTAAATTCATATAAAGTCATGTGATTCATGAGTTGCTAAGGCAGAACAGTGGTGGTGTCGGTGTGTTTTTGGGCCGAAATACTATCTAGTTTTATAGAACTAGATATAACTTTATGCTATAGAAGATGTGACAAGAAAATATTTAGGGCAGTAGGTACGATTTAACACAGTAGTCGACTTAACCACAGCCATCTTCAATACTGCAAAATACATTTTGCAGTAACATTTCCAATGCTCTGATTGTGTAGCGGTTGGCTTTGTGAGTTTGACATGCAGTCGTATGGTTTTATAAGGTTGTCTCTAGTTTTTACCACAGATTGATAGCATTGGAGGGTGAGTCTTACTGGACTGACCTTAGATAGTGCTTTTGCTCTCTAGATAGTCGGGGATTATACACCATGATATCCACCATAGACACCATAGGGCACATGAGTGAAAACCTTGGCCAGTGAAAATCACACTAATCTTTATTTAATGCACTGCAAGCTAAAATATGAATGTGGTGAAACCTTGGCTCCTAAAAAGCCACGCTGAAGACCAGAAACCAGGCCTGAGAACAATTATCATGTTTATGCCTTTAATTTTGTAACGTATAAATAAAACATGAAATATTGTAAAGAAAAAAAAAAAGAACGCGATTCCACTGGGGCTCGGCTCGCCACCATCTGGGTCACCGGCCACACGCCAAATCTAACAAAGTTACACATTTTCACTTCTGGAAAAAAGACCAAACTAACTTTTTTAGCGACGGAGTGGTGGTGATGGTGTGATGGTGGTGATGGTGGTGATGGTGTGATGGTGGTGATGGTGTGATGGTGGTGATAGTGTGATGGTGGTGATAGTGGGATGGTGGTGATGGTCGGATGGTGGTGATAGTGTGATGGTGGTGATAGTGTGATGGTGTGATGGTGGTGATAGTGTGATGGTGGTGATAGTGTGATGGTCAGATGGTGGTGATAGTGTGATGGTGGTGATAGTGTGATGGTGGTGATGGTGGTGATAGTGTGATGGTGGTGATAGTGTGATGGTGGTGATGGTCGGATGGTGGTGGTGGTGATGGTGTGATGGTCTAACAAATCGAACAAAGTTACACATTTTCACTTCTGGAAAAGAGACCAAACTAACTTTTTGTTAGCGACGGAGTGTGCGCGCCCGTACGCGAGCGTGGCTTCCATTACATCG